>NW_010257621.1:87400-124223 GCF_000690775.1 Eurypyga helias
GGACTGATTTTGAACTTAGGTACATGATTTCATTAAATAATTATAAATCATAAATAAGAGATAATGTTGGCTTATTTGCAGTCTATCTGCAATAACAAAAATAAATGGAATTCATCATCTAGATCTCCAGTGAATAGTTTAAGCAGCTATACATTGAAATTAATGCATGGGGCTTAAGCTTCCATTTCTTAGTAAGGAAGCTAATTAGAATATTGTCCTCCGTCATAACATTCCTTGGAAAATAATGTAAAATGTCTTCATGTCCTGATCAATATTCTTCTACATCAGCAGAACATCACTTCTTCAGCTGTTCTTTCTTTCATAAAGGGGAGACCTTTCATAGAACAAAATCCAAATGACGTAAAATTGCTAAAAGTATGATTCCCAACTATGAATACTGTGAGAAACTTTCATCAAAAGCAACTGTGAAACTTTATGTGCTCAAATGCTTCTTTTGACAAGACAAAACAGAAGTTATGAGATTGTTTCAAACAGCCCAAACATCCCTGACATGTAAATGGAAAGACCTTTATTCAAAAGGTTCTGGATTACCATGTGGTCTTAGTTCTCTGCTCCCAGTGCAAAAGACAGGTGTTTTTCTGGCTGTTCTGCAAAAATTCAGCTCTTCTCATCACTCTTAATTCCGGAGTCCAAGCAGTAGGTGTTCAGGTAGTTTTGTTCCCCCAGCTGCTGTGAGCAGGAAGAAATTGCCAGTGCTGCCCAGTGTAGAGCAAGGTTGAACCCTGCCAGGGTACCTTCCAGGCAAGCAAACACATACCTCCCACGTTGTTGGGTTTTTTTCTTTACGGCTGTTTTCCCTAGCTCCTTTTTAAAGTGGACTATTACCAGGGGCTGCATTCAGGCCTGCCACGAGTGGCTGCAATTCTTCTGACCTCAGCAAAATTCCTCAATCATTATCCCAGGTGTGAATTTGGCCCGTTGTCTTTAATTAAAGCTCTAGTCTGCTCTCAGTACATTTCACACCCTGTACAAGCATCAAATTATGTTCTTCAATTAGTTGTATCTTTTCTTCTATCCTTTTAATTTCAGGCCCATCAAAGAGCTGGTTTACTAAATCAATTTCAATGGGAATTTACACATTGTGAATCATAATGGGATGCAAAATTGACTTGGCTAATGAATAGTTAGTGGCTTTGGGGTTAATAGTTTTGGGGTTTTGTCTCAGGTACTTTGTATTAAATTTAATTTTGATATTGCTTTAATGAACACAATGTATTACTTCTTTTTTCACCCATGCCCATCTAAGGTGTATTCGCTTTGCCTGCCTCAATTGATTTACTTTATGAATAACTGTATGAGGTTTCCGTTTAAGTAAAGCACTTCTGCTTGTACCATTTCTATGCTCTAAATATTTTAGTCTGATTTATAAAGTTGAAATAGAAAAGATTCTGTACATTATAAGAGGGATGAAGAAGGGGTTACGTTAAAGGTTACTGCCTCTTGCATTGCACAGTCACTCATAGGACTGCTATTTGCAGTCCTAAAAAATATTTTTTGGCATTTGTGGGACTCCTCCACGAATAAAAATAAGTAGAACAGCTATCCTGGTACCAAGGTATAACCTTGGTATAAATTAAACATGTCAGCACCTCTCTCATTTTTGGGGTTCCAGTTTAGGGTTATCAGTTTTGCCCATGAAACACTTGAAAGTTCACATCAGTGCAGCCTCGACATGCTGTCCCATACAGGCTGTCCGAGTTGCTGCCTGGCCATAGGAGCTGGATTTTCACGAGCCTGGAATAGACATGTGTAGAAGCTTCTGTCCATGCTGAAGTAGTTTCATGATGGGAATGTTACTTTAAAGTTCTAAATTTTCATTACCTCACAAAATCTATTCCTTCCTTACAGACATTTTTAAAAAGACAGCACCTGCAAGCATAATGGCTGAATCAGTTTTCTGGTAATAGTCTTGGAAATAGCTGCACCATGATTAAAAGTACCATTCCCAAAACAGTCTCTATCCCAAGCCTGCTGACACCCAGGATTAACAAAATGGCAGGATTAAGATGCCCATGAAAGAGCTCTTCTGATCCATATGCTGCCTGGCCGCATTAGAGAAGGCTGCTCACAAGGGACTTCGGGTGTGATTTTGGCAAGATGCTTCTCACCTGACACGATAGCATGTGTCATCCCAGCCATGTACCAAGTTCTTGTGCCCGGCAAATGATGTCTAGAGGGTTGGGACACTGTCCCTATCATCACTGGTTATGACTCCCCTTGCAAGTTTATCCATTGCAACATTGCCAGGTTGTCAAAGATGACCCATTGCTTGGTGTGGGGGCTATAATACATCATTTCCACAAACTTCTAGGCCACCTAACACCAAGTACTTTGAAGCTGAGATTTTTAAGAACAAAAAAGAGAACAGCAACTAATTTTTTGTTCATGCTTTCCCAAAAGAAGCCTGTGGAGCTTGTTGCCCCAACATTGAGAGTAAGACACCTTTTTAAATAATGAAAATAGCCATAATTTACAGGAAGGATTTTTAATTTTTAATGCAGTAGATAAGATGAATGTGTGCTTCAGACCGTCGGTCTATATTTAACAAACATGTTAGTCTGTATTCAATCATATTGGTAAACACCAGAGAAAAGGGAGAAGACTATTTAAGGGACAACTCCAGCAGGATAAAAAATGCATATTAGATGGCCAGGTGCAGATTTAAGCTTAAAGCAGACAATTTCTGCCTATCTGAGGAATGATGTTCAGCAACTTCAAGAGAAATAGTTGAAACAAAAAGTCCAACTACAGCCCAAATTTAGTAATCCATGAGTTAACTGTCTGAGTTTCAGACTAACTGTACTTCAGACACAGGAATCTGAACTGTCTCTCTAAAGAGTCAGGTCATGTCCAATTGAGCTGGACATTGATGATGTGAACATAACTATCCTGCTGCCGGTGGTGAGCCAAAGCTAATTAAGCCCTGATGGACCTGAGCTCATTTATACTGAGGCACTGGGGTGTCTCTGAGCTATGAGCTGCACCGTGTCCTTTAATACCTATTTTTTCCAGTGTTTCCCATTGCGTGGTGTATCCTAGCATCCCTTGTTTGCATAGATAATGGAGCCTGAGCAGATTTTGAAACCAGGTCCTTAAGGTATTTTGTAAAGGCAGCAGTGACTCTAGAGAATTTGTCGTCTCACATTTTCTAAGCAGAAATTATCTGGACAGGATATTCCATACCTACCTTTGCCAGTATATGCTGTACCTGTCTGTGCAGGCTGAGCAGCTTGGGCTGACCACTGCCACGAGGAGAACTGGGGAAGTGGCATACTTCTACATGGGTCCAGGTTAGCATTTGCAGTGTTTCTGCCCCAAGTGTTGCCGCAAGAATTACTGCACGCTGCACAAAACTCTTGTCTGTGCTTGTGGTTCTGGAGATTGCATGTCTAAACCTTTTTCCATATTTCATATTTCCCTCTGTCTTTATTTTCTATTTCTTTTCTAAGACAATTTGTGTCAGATCGTTATGGAAGGGTGTCTTAAATATATCAGAGGCTCTAATGGTTTTGTGTATACCAACTTTTTTTCTGCTATTCTTTATTTTTACGGAAGAAAGATGACTGTGTTCAAAGGAGGAAAAAAAGGTTCAGATGTAGAATTCAAATGTGAGAGTACAAAGTTGCCTACTCAAATATTTGAGAGAGAAACACATATAGATGATCATTAGTGGCTGTGCTCCTGTCAGGAAAATGCAACTCAGAAAAACTTGGGTTTGATAACCTAGGCTAGAAGCCCAGTCACTTTTGGAGATACCGTATTATCTTTCTATTGCCTTCTGATAACTAGATGAGACAACGGTCTGCTGACAGTCCGTTGGGTTGTCTGTCTGTTCTCCTCGATACCCTGTTTTATCAGCAGTCACCACGTTTCTCTTTCTAGGGCCAGATCCAATACTCACTGAAGTCCATAGAAAAAAATACCAGGGTCCTATACCCTGCTGTGCTGTATGAGCCAAACATGGGGTTTAGCGTCCACTGCATCTGGTTCATTAGATACTGAAATGAGTTTTGCCAGAAAATGATGACTGCCTCCTATAGGCAGTGTGTTACATTTGTAAGAAAGGCACAGTGGGTGAACTAACCAATCTCCTAATTCTGTGCGTTCAGTCCCAAAACCTGGATTCCTCATTGATGTACATCATCGTTGTTTCCAGCTTTACGCTACCATAAAATGTCCTGAGATGTGTATGGCTTGGGTGGTTGTAAAAAGGATATTTTATTAATGAGCAAATATAAGAAAGAACCTTTTAATGTGAGTCTTAGTTTAAGTAAGTATACAGTACGTGAGGGAAAAGTATAACCTGCAGCGGTTTCTGCAATGAATGTGATTCTTTTTTTTGAAGTCCTGTGTAGCTTACCAAAAATAGTAGATGTGCACTAGCAGCAATGTATGCAGCTCATATTGAGCTACATGTGTCTTACTGACTCTGCTGCTTATTTTTGAGCCATTGTACTTAGGATAAACAATGGAGAAACTGCTGCAGTATTGCTGGCATTACACATCAGGCATTAAAGACAATTAATGGGCTTTAACTTCCTAAATTACTTAAGAGCCTTCAGAAGAAATCTGGAGAATAATTTCAGTCATTGGAATGAAAATGTCACAGTTTTGTGCTTTGGTAAATAACCGGTTCACAGAGATGTCTTACTTATCACTGTGGTATGCTTATTCATTAAGGGCTAATTGCAGAGGTCTCCAAATGAAACACCGAAAACCACATTCCACTCCAGTGCCAGTTTGTTTAAAGTCTGCAAAGCTTTATTATTAGCACGATTTAATTATGAAAATGGCAACCATGGAGAATTCTGAACACATTCTTTCCCTTGATCATTAGTTACAGGGCAAAAATGAAACACTTTCAACAATGAAGGGTTCATATTTCAAGCTTATACAGTAGCTGCTAAAAGGCTATACTCAGAAAATCAATTTTATTAAAGTCCTTCAAGCACTAAAGGGACTTCCATGCAACTAAGCAATTTTAAAAACATGTCCACAAGCAGTGACTTTTTGATTCATGTTTTTAGCAGGGTTATATTTTCACTGTTTTCAATATTGTCCCCCAAAGCAGGGTCAGAAATGGTTTGAGGGGGGGAGAGGAGGTGAGCAAAGCATGTTCTGACATAGCTGTGACTTGCATCCTCTACCTCAAGGTACTTAAAAGAGGACTATGAACTGGATCTGAGAAGCCTGGCATGCTCTTAACTAAAACAGATCAAAAGTCAATGGTGTTTTCACCTTTTTCAGCTTTCTTTCGCAGCCCAGGAAATTAAGTTTGGGGGACTGCTAAGAAATAGTGTAGACTCTGGATTTTTGTTGAAAAATGAAGCTGTGATTTGAGCTAAAAATAACAGGAAGCTATTTTCCTAGAGATAAAAGAGAATGACATGTATGGTAAAAGGATGAAAAGAGTTCACACGTTGCTCTGCTCCTAGAGATGACAGGGAGTTGAGAGCTGGACCAACAGAAAATTCAGTGCAAGTCCACCAAAGTCACTGAGTTGTAAAGTAAATTATTGCCCTGATCTAAAGTCCTTTGACTTCCATGAATCAAAACTCCTCGAATTAGTGGATAACCCTAGCTAAGAGTAAGAAAAGTCTTTTAGTGCATCTTGAAATTCTAGAGGACAAAAAGACCTGGTCTATATATTCGTGTCTATTAAGCTATCATCTAAAATCATATATCAATAAAACATGGACAATGAAGTAAATGTTAAGGAGAAATAAGAAGCAAAAGCAGGTGAAGTTGGTGCCGTGGAAGTGTTGTCACTACTATTAAGAAAAAATAATGTGGAGCAGAACTGTTGATTACCTCTCATCTGTAATCTAGTCTTACATTGTTCCTTGTTATTTGTATAGCTGCTTTCCACTTCTTTTCTTGTTATTTTATTTTTTCAGGCCTGTATTTCCAAATGCACTGTCTTTTTGTCACTCAGCAGGCCAAACTATTCCAGATACCCAGGTATGCTCTTTATAGAGATGAATAATGAGCATATAAATTTTTCACATGTGGTATCTAAAATGTAAGAACGAGAGCTGAAAGGTGCTGTCATCTAAAAAGGGTTGTTTCTGTACCTGCCATTTAAAAATGAACGTGTTCATAAAGTCAGTGTCGCCCATATGAATGCTTCCGTGTGGTTCGGTGGGAACAATCTGATGTCTGCTGTTCAAGCAAGGATATCGGAGCAGTTTGGATGAGCCTGGGAAGGGCTTGCTGTGATCGGAGTAGGGCTATTGCTTCTGCCCTGCTAAAGCAGGCAGGGCCAGGTGAACTCCTAATAAATAATTTCCATTGTATATTTACCAAAAAAATTCCACAAACTCTCAGCCCTAAGCAACTCAGGCCCCCAGCACTTGGGATGTATTTGTAGTGCATGGGCAAGATGTTCAGATGCACAATGTTTGGCCTAATGATCTTCTCATTTAACACAGTTATGAACCTTACATCAGCTTAGTGGGAACAGAGGCAAACTGGCAGCGAATGAGAACAATTATGATCAAGGGCACGCTTGCGTATACAACCAGTATTCTAACTATTCCACACTGCAGCCACCGAAGTCAGTCCAACATATTTTATCAATTTGAACGTGTGAATTAATCCAAATTCTCCACGTACTTCAGATTTAGCAGCAACGGATCAGTGAAGTCATTACATTATTTTTTTTTATTTTTATATGATGGGATTGTTAGACCTTAAGTCTCTGGTGACAGCAATAAATATCCATCATTAGGTATGAGTGATTATGACAGGCTGCTCTAGTTCTGCCTATGAAAGATCGTTTCCTTTTGGGAGCCATAAGGAATGCAACTGACCGGGGAAAAAATCTCTTCTTGGTAAACTTAAAATGCATAAATCAATTCTTTTTGATCCCAATGTTGGTTGTGGTAATTTTCACTCACATAAAATTAGGCATTGATATTGTCTGTTTCTGCAAAATTTGAAAATCCTACAGGAGCAGCTCACCTCTGGCCCCAGCTTTGCTTACAGCTCGGCCGCCCCAGCTCCCTGCAGGAGTGATTCCCCTCCCTGTGTCTCATTCCTTGTAACTTTGCTAGTGGAAATCACTCGGATACTACAGTGAGGAGCAAACCTGCAAGGGCTCAGGCCTGTACCCAGTCCACAGGAGTGCTGGGTCTCTCGGAGGTCTGCATGTCAGGCCAACAGTGGTGGAAGCGGGGCAGGTAGGAAAGGCAGTGTCCTTTGTGAACCTCAGTACAAGAACCAGCTCGAGCGGGTGTGGAGGAAGGTGGTACAAATGTTAAATAAAAGCAGACATAGGTGTCACACTCCATGTTGAAAAGGGGCAGCAGTTTGAATTGTGACTCGCTGCTGCTGGTGGCTGAAAACTGGGTTTGTCTTGCTCAGCTGGAGTCTAAAGTGTTCTGTGCAATTCTGGTTCAGAGAGAAAAACCCCTGGGTTTAAAAAGGTGAAGTGGATTATGGGGGAAGTTATTTTCGACCTATGAATATATATCATTAACACCAATGTTTCATTTCAGTGTCAGGATGTAGATTCTTACTTTATAGAAAACACTTGTAAAGAAAAGTAAAAGTGAAGCCTCCCTAGAATTATTGTTTTAAACGAACAGATCTTTACCAAAATGACATATATTCATGAAAGACTTTGATGTTCTGAAGGAGCAAATCCCCCCAGCCACATCTGCAAACTCGAATGGAAAAATGTCTTCCAGTTACACGGAGTTATTCATTTTACTCAGGCAAAGATGAGTCCAGCCTACTCAGGGTATCGCAGAGAAGGCCCAGTTCTTCAGCTCGCGGTAAACGTTGGCTTCTTCGGCAGGCAGCTAAGGAGAAAAGCCAACGTCTGCTCCCTCCTGCAGCTGCTGAGCGGGACTCTGTGAAGTGCCGTTTGAGATATTAGCTGAATGCTGTGTTTCAGGACACAGAAATCCTGTGACCACCTCTCTGCTTGCTGCTCTCTTCATCTGTGCTTTTTCCTCAGCTAATTTATGTGAGCTTAGCTTGGCTTTTGCCACATTCTCTTTTCTGTTGTTGACATTATTGACCATTTTAGGTGGTGATAAACAACTGAACAATATCAATAACAATTTATTGGGTACTCTAATTAATGAATTTACCCTGTGACCCAGCTGCAATCACAACTCTGTGCTCGGTATAAGCCTGTGGACAGAGGAGTAGTACTCACAGACTCGGGTGTTGTGTTCAGACTAAGCAGCCTATCAATTCCTCTTACATTTCAAAAGATCAAGAAATAAATTATCATAGTTTGGTTGATTTTATAAGAGTTGTAGTTGTAATGATTTAAATTCAGAGAAAACCTTTCAAATAATCAAGTTTTTTAACAATGACCAAGACCTGTAAAAGCCTCTCTGTTACATTTGTCTAGAACATACTTTTCATTTCAGTTTAAGCACAAGTAGCTGAACTGATAGGAATATACAAATATTGCATTTAAAATAAATTACTGTCGCTGGGACAAAAAATCTGATATGAAGTGGCAAAAAAAAGCCCAAACCCCAGAAGTGTGGGGCTTTGCAAACCTGTTACAAGTATTCGTATTTGTGCACGAGTCCATCCTCAGAGATGCTCGTGCTGCCCGGTGCTTCTGTCAGCATCACAGAGGCAGAGAGGGGCAGCCTCTTTCGGGGGGTGCTATGGTGTGCCAGAGGCTTTTGTTGAGCTGCTGAGTGGGGCGACCTCGATGGCTGATGTCAGAGGTGATCTTGTGCCTGTTTCCATAGGGGTCTAGTGTGTAGATGGTGTTCCCAGTTCCTCATGAGGTTCCTCCTCGGAGGGCTCTTGGGATGGGCTCTGGCCAGGGCCTCTAATCTCCTGTTTGTTGTAGACATAGGTACAGCTTCTTAACTTCATCCCTTGCTCTCATCTTGCTTGTACCCTGATGCCTGTAAGGAAAACCCAAGCAAAGGGCAGGGCAGCCCTGTCCTTCACTACTGTATTGCTTCTTTCCGGAGGGGCTGCTGTAACAGCAGGAGAAGACGAGTTGTTGGTATCATGTCAGTAAGATGGCAGGGAAGGAGCCTACTGACAGCTAGTTCCTGTCTAGGTCAGTGGGATTTCACGTAGGCGCGTGTGGCTGGACATGGATACGTATGTTCTGTTTAAGGGGGGGATTTGTACTTGCTTTACTCTGAAGAGCAGCACCCCTGTTTCTGGGTCCTGTTACATATTTCATCACATCCTCATTGAACATGCTTTTCATCTTCTCCTTTGCTGTTTCATTGTCTAAGTGGAAAGGAAATTCAATAAAGTTTGATTTTTTTTTTCAATTTTATTTTTATCTGAACTTTCCAACCCTCGATATTGCATCAGATCAGAATTTTGGCCAAGTGAGCTCACCTGGTGACTGGCTGCATACGTCCACGCAGATAAAAGCCGTGACCCTGCAAACACACTCCTGTCAGGAGTCCTTGATCTTGTGGATCCTTAGGACTGCTCGGATTAGAGAAGAATTGCAGGATTAAGTCTTAGCAGTTCATTTGAAATATAAGATATTTGTTGCTTAATCTTGCAAAACAAGGCTCTCAAGTTTTCTTTTTCTTTAAAACAATATAAATATTCACTGAGTCATGAAACTGAATGGGCTCCTTCAGGAGATTCCTTTAACCATGTGAAATTGTGGCAGCTGCATTACAAACTTGTATGATTTTTATCTCCTCTCATCAATACAGTAAAGGAGTTTATTTGCTAAGTACTGAATGTCTGATCCAAATGTTTGTGAAATGTCTAGAAGCTATTTCTGGGAAACCAAATGACAAATTGAGCTGTAGGGATCTGTGGCAGTGTTTTCAGTTTGAGGATGTGATTTTGGGTGGAATCACCACCTGAGAACAGAATGAGTTGAAATAGTAAGGGCAGTGAGATCCCTGGCCTGTGATGGTACAGCTGCAGAGTGCCGTGTGCCAGAGTCGTGCTTGGAGGCTGCTGGGCATCCCCAGTGCTGTGTTACTGTATGTGCAGAGCTGCTGCCCTTGGGTGGGCAATTAATAAAGCCTCGGACTCAGTGATCTCAACCAGGCTTTCTCCCAAATCCTAGTGCAGTAATTTAATCCTAAACTTCTGATCATCTGCACCTTTGTCAGAGCAACAGTAAAGGAAGTGTTTTCCACCGGTGTGCTCATTGGGTTTGGTGGCAGCGGTCAGGGAAAGTGGTGGATGCCCACTGAGACCAGTTAACATTGATGCTGATTGCAGTATTTGAAGAGCTAGCCCTTCTCTGCTGTGGTTGTTGCACAGTGTGGCTTTGGTCCTCTCCTTCTAACTTGCTGTTACCGTACTGTTTTGTTTGTACTTGTGAAATGCACTGTATGCTCAGGCAGATCATGCCGAGCTGGAAGGGAAGTGCTGGTCTGTTGGTGTATGGGTGGTGGTGTTTGGGTATTGTCACACACATGGAGAAAGGGCTCTGGTACAGAATGCACTGCTCTCATTTTTTTAAAATGGTTAAATTACCAATGTATTCATTCGAGAGCTGCAGAACTCACGTATGTAAACATTTATGAAAATATTATTTTTCCCCTTTTATTTGTTTTTTCTACGTAATACAAGAAATTTGGGTTTAATCATTGTGAGGGCTTGACTTAGATTGATAAAACCCAAGTGCTTTACAGTCTGACACTTAATTCATGCCACTGCTCTACTTTTGTTTTGTTTCCCAGATCAGCCAGAGTTAAATCCAGACTGTCAGCTATAACTTTGAACTTCCTGGCTTTTCTTACAAGAGTACATGTCTCTTTTTTTCTTGTTTATATTGGTCTTATGATCTGACCTATGAAAGAGTGCTTGGGAGGTTAGAGGCAAATTGTCACACTGCCATGATGGGATGCAGCAAGTAGAGGGAGCTGCAGAATAATACAGCTGCCTTGCTTTAGCTGGAGCCTTGTGCATGGGTTCTTTTACTCTGCTGGGGTCTGGAGTCCTCCTTTGCTGCTGGCCCCGAGCTTAGCTCTGCTCTGCTTAATAAAATAAAACTGGGGAAATCTTCATCACAAACAGCAGGCAAAGATACTCCTGAGATTTCAGAGGCCTAGCAGGCTTGCAATATCGCTAGCAAGGCACAGAAATGGTCAGAGCATACAAGGCAGAAGACAGATGCCAGGAGGAATTAATGATAAAAGAAAGGTGCCTGAAAGTTGTATTATGCAGTACTAATTGATTTGGTAAAAATAATCAGCGTGTCCCAGGTACCTAGCTAAGGTGCACAGGGAGCGATTGCACTTGGTTCTTTAACTTGTCAGCAGCACCATGAAAATAGTATGTGTGCACAAGGCTGTTCTTGGCCTTCCCTACCTGAAAATAAACCTGGGGGGTTTCAGGCGCTGCATGGAGGGCTTTCTTAAAACCATGGCTGCTGCTAGAGCTTGAACTACTTGCTGGGGCAGAGCTGTTGCAAAAACCTGTCTTTCAGGTAAACTCAAAAAAGCTTAATAAATTTAGTAAAATGTAAATGTACCTTAGTAAATAAAATAGTATTAATTGGCCGGTAAGTTGTTTTCAAACAGCAGATTGGAAATGTTTTCTCCTGTTAATTGGAGAAGTTTTTTAACAGACACATTAGGTTTATACTGTAGTGTCCTGTTTGATCCTAACTGGTCTCACTTTGCATACAGAGACATTATTTTGAAAATACTTATATGCACAGGTCAGAGTTCACTGACATCAATAAAGTTTATCCAGTGTCAGAGAAATCAAAATAAAACCCCATAGATCTAGCAGTAAAACCAACCAAACATGAGGCTTCTGCTCCCTGCTTATAAAACTCTCATATTTTTTGTTATGAAAACGACTTATATAAAATGTGCCGTGTGAGCGGAGCTGGAGCGAGGCAGGGTATTACCCAGCACAGCCAGAAGTTGATCTGCTGTAAACATCATGACGGCAGAGCCTGTTTTGCCTGTGTGGTGGTACATCCGTGTGGGTTTCAATACCCATTATAATAAATAACTTTAACTAGTAAGAGAAGTTAATTTAAACTAAACCACCAGTTACTAAATTTAGTTTCTGAATCTGATTACCTGTTGTCAACAAACAATTGAAGTGATTAATAAAAATGGTATATTTATATACCAGGACAGTTGTTACTACAGAGTGAAATTATTTTAGGTTGTCCTAGCAAACTAGCTGTGAATATTTTGCTGTGAATAGTTTGTGGCTGCACTTAATCAAAACTAGTATCTTCAATATCTGTAGTTCTAACATCATATTGTTCTCATCATCTAGATGAGTGGATTTTTTTAATATAATCTTCAAATTTTCATTTCACAAGTTCAGAGTTCATTCTTGAATGGGTGGTGTTTAATACCCACCTAAGATTTCCCTTTCTGTGAAACGGTCTTCCCAGCTCGCTGATTTATTGCTGCCATTGTAGAAAGCACATAAACACAGCCAAAGTGAATTAGTTATTTTCTGAAGCAAATATTAATGAAAGAAGTCATCTATTTCCAGCAGCTGTGCATATATCAGGGAAAGCTTCCTAAGAGTGAGCTGATTTTAGGTATACACTGGATATTAACTGAATGTTTGATTGCATCTAATGAAACCCAGGCGGTTGTAGCTGTTCCACCTGTAACACCAGCAAGCATATACATAGTAGGTAGTTCTGCTCTCCAAGGAGGGACCGGTGTTGGGGTATCTCAGCATGGCATTCAACTGACAAGTAACTTTCTATTTGATAAGGCTCTGAGAAACACTGCTCGCAGGAGCACCACTCATTATGGAGGTACTTCGCTGGCATCCTTCCCATTTTGGACCCCCACCTTCAGCCCAGGAACTGTAATGCTCATTAGTGTCCATAACCTGCCATAGGTGCCTGTAGTTCTCAGACTGCTGCTGCGAGGGGAGTTTCCCATCGGAGTGTGTCCTAGGCTTTGCTGGCCTCTGCTGAAACCCACACCCACGTCTTTGCCTGAGCTTATTCTACAGATGTGATTTTTTTTTTTTTCCCCTGAAGCTGCTCTTGACTGTATTCAAAAGAAGGCATTTCCAGGTGAATCAGTGGAACAATTTTCAGAGACCAGGAAGGCTGTGCTGGTACAGTCTCCTTTCCTGATCTGCGAGCCTGCAGAGAAAGCAATGCATAATCGTGATTGCACTGAAGTTTGGGACATGGGGTTTAGTGTTTGCAAACAGGACTAGCTCCACTTGCACTTCTCCTGATGTAACTCAGTGCAACTGAGCTCAACGTCTTTTTCAAAGACTAGTTGTGCCTTGAAAGGGCTCTCTCTACCAAAAGCATGGTGTATAATGTGCAGTTGCTGCCTTTTCTCTCAAAGTTTTTGCTAGGAGATGGCAACTTTGTGTGCTGTTGTATCAGCTCCAATACTACTTGAGTTTTCTTGGAATTACTTGGCGTAAATCGGGACCATCTCCCTTTTCACTCTCTGTATGTGTAACAAGGCTTAAGATCACAAAGGCCCTGTGTTACATGAGCTAGGAAGGGCTGAGCATACAAGCCTTGAACTATGTCATCCAAAGCAAAACCAGTGATGGAGCTGCTCAACTGCTTAAGCTCCCTCTTTAGACCCAAATTCTCACCACGGCCTGTGCAAGGCCCCGTTAGCATCAGCCTGCAGGGTTGCGCTTCCGTTAGGACGTTGGTGCTAAAAGGACTAGATTCCTTTCTTGATCCCTTTGTAAGGGGAGTCGGTTGGTTTATTTTTAGACCATGGCACCTCTATCAACGTTATGGGGCTGCGAGTGAGGACTGAAGTTGGAAGGCAGAGAGGTCAGGGGGGATTCTGCGTTTGCTTCTCTTCCCATTCCTCATCTTGAATCCTGACAGCAATGTCACAGAGATTTGTGCCACTCTGCACTAGTGACTTGCCCAGAAGCAAAAATTCTTACTTTTTCATTCATGCTTTAATTGAATTTAAGGGACTGGTTATGTTTTGCAATGGCATAAATGCCACATCAATGGTGTTCATTGAGACAGATTATTATTGAGTGGATCAGATAAATATGGCCTACAAATGTGCTGATTTACTCCAGCTTGTAAAACAAAACAGTTTACGTATACAATTTAAACATTCTTTCTCCTTTTTTCCCCTAACCACATCCCTTGTGTGCATAATTGAGATTTCCTTGCCACCCAGAAGTCAGCAAGGGAGCCGTGCATGGTTCGCACTCCGTTAAGCGGGTGCAGCTGAGGCGCAGGCAGCGCTGGGGATGCCGCACTCCTCCAGCAACACTAGAGAGCAGGCTGACACTGCTGTACCGCTGCCCGCCGAGCCCTGCGACCTGCTGGAAATGTAATAATTGCGCTTTTATTCTTTAATAAACACACGCCACATCATACAGAGAAACAAGGTGAGAGAACGAGAGAGAGGATATTGCATTCTTCCACAAAGGGCTGCTCAGTTTTATTTTATACATCGAGTTTTTTTATGCCAGGAGAACAGTCCTGTTATTTTAAATTACTCTTCCATCTTTCCTCCTCTTCCCCCCCCGTTTTAGCTAAATTAATCTATTGATTAGAGCCCATTAGTGTGTAATCGATTGTTAATTTGACTCATCTTACAAATCATGTTTATCTTTATCAATTAAAAAAAAATATATTTCACATCGCATTCTTGCAATAAACTGAGAAAAAGCTGGGCATCCAGAATTAAGGCTGGAACTCCAGCTGCAGATGTAAAAATACAGACTACGATAACTTGCATCTTATTTTAAAAAATTAGATATAATTTGTAAGCAAATTGTTAGAGAAGAGATGGAGTAAGTAGAATGAGTAGGCAAGTATGGAAGGAAATGTGTGCTTTGTTTGTGATTTGTTTGTTTTAGTTTTTACTTCTTTTGTTTTTCTGAACAGACAGGACTGGATATCATGAGATCACTGAAATATGGCAAGTATGGTCTAGTGGAGGATGTCCCTGCCCATGGCAGGGGGGGTGGAACTAGATGATCTTTAAGGTCCCTTCCAACCCAAACTATTCTGTGATTCTGTGATTCTATGCTGCTTTGTGTGCTGGTGGTCCGTCTGGCACTGGTCACTTAAGAAACGAAGCAACTTGCATAACTGGACACACGTTCTGTGATCACGCCCTTAGGATGCTGCGTGCTTCTGCACTGACTGCTCTGCAAAATTCCTGGTTGGCTGTAGATTTACCTTCTGACGTAGCAAAAATGAAATATTTTAAATACAAAAGTAATTTTTTAATTCTGAGGCCAGAGGTTGTATGATACTTTTCAAGGCTAGCGGAGGAGGTATCAGCAGTATCAGGCAATAATTATTGTGCTTCATACGGGTAGGATCCATGTAGATACCAACTAATATCCTCCACTGAGGCAAGTATAGCCAGTATTATTATCCCTGATAAGAAAACTGAGATGAATAGTTAGTAGAAGGACATATATTTATGTCAAAGTTAAGGTAAAAAGTTTAATCCAGCAAGGCTTTGCATATAATGCGTAGTTACTGATAAAATTAAGATGAAGTTTTGTACTTGCATCTTTTTTAAATCTGTCTTTTGGAGACTAGAACTAGACTTGCTTGTGAGTTGCCTGGGTTTTTTTTTTCCCTGGTATTTATAGTAAACAATGTGTAAAATAACTTAAAATGCAGTGGTGACTGAAGGGAAAGAAAGAAATACTTTAGGTGAAATGTATTGACCTGTTTCAAGCAAAAAGTGCCTTTTCCCAAAAGTCTGAAGAATTTTCCAAATAAGGAATTTTGAAACAACATTTTCACTTCAGAATCTTACAAGTTCAATGAAAATATTTTTTAAAGGATATAAAACATCAAACAGGGAATATGTAGGGTCAGTTTATTCCCTTTAATATTGTTCACTCCAGACCAGAGGACACCCTCCACCCCCACCCCCAATCGATGTTTCTCACAGTTCTCCTATAGATGGCTTTATTTTTATCCAAATACGTTTCAACAGCAGACTCTCTGATCATCTTGTGCTGGATAGATACAATCCATATGTTTCTCCTTTTAGGAAATATGACTCTTATATAACAGCTAAAAAGTAAAGGCCAGGAAGATTTGCAGAACCATATAGCTTATTAGCCTGTAATCCATATTGGAAAAGACATTTGTACAGTACAAGATACGCTGTGCGTGTGCGGACGCGGGCAGATTAGTCTCTAGCAAGTCTGCATAGTTGAAATTTCTCCCCGAGAGTGATCGCTGGGGAAGTTAGAACATGAAGGGCCAAACACAACTGAAAAAAATGGTTTTTTCAGTTCAGCCCTGTAAAATTTCTGTAATGGAATCTGAAAAGCAGCATGCTCTTCAGATCTGGTCCTAAATGGAGATGTTGGATCACACATGCTGGTGTCAAGGGAAATTTTGTGGGAATGGTTGAAGTTTTGAATGAGAACCATGCACAAGCTGATGAATTTTGTTTAGTTCAGACTAAGTTTTGCCCAGTGTTTTAGTGGAAGGAACTCAGTCTTAACTTTGTGTCATGGGCTTTTGTGGATCAAATGGAGACAACTGGTCCGGCTCCCATCTGTAATGTCCGACCTGCTCTGGCTGCTGGAGGAAACATGCCTCTAGCTGCAGCCCCGGCTTCCTAACAGCAACGCTCAGCAGCCTGTGGGCACCTCCAGGCCAGGCCAGATCTACTATTCTCTCTTAGGAGCTGTGTATTTTTATCTAGTGCAAAATTCTGCAAGTGAGAAAACGCGAGAGTCCCCTCCATGGTTTGTAGGTAGTGCTGGACTATCTGTGCTATTACATTTTATCTGACAAACCCAAGCTGCAGAGCTAGATACAGGTCTGAAACGTTCTTTCAAGGTCCTTATGGCAGGGTCTTTAATTAGCGCTTGGAGAGCATTGAAATACCGTGACACTGTGCTACTACTAATGAAAATAAACCTGGAGTTGTGTTCCTTGGTCTGTTGACATTTACAGTCATGAAGTCTGAGCCAGCCTGGGAGCAGCTGCTTATGTGTAGGTGAAACCTCGGTGTGGCAAATACAGGCCCCAGTGAGACACTGAAGCACAACCTGGGGCAGGAATCAGTGGGGCAGCAGCTGCGAGGCTGCTCAGCCCCCAACTGGCCCTGCCAAAGGGCCTTGCTGCCCCAGCCACTCCATCCCAGCTGGGACCCTGCTCTTAGTGCCATAGAGGCTACCCTAGGCCTTGCCCTCCGTGGTTACAAAGTGTAGGATAATTCAGCTAAAATATTATTTAGGAAACTGTGATGATGAGAAGTAACAGCTGCTGTAAAGCAGATTGCAAATGGAAATGGCAGCAATACAGCTGAGATCAATCTTTTGAGTTTAAACTGATTTTGGAGCATCAGGATTTTGGCCAGTCACTTGCAACACTTAGTGTTTCAGCAATACATGAGGGAAAGTCATCCTCCACGTGCGCCTTGCCGAAGATATTTCTAGCCTTCTCCGTATGTATGGGACTCGCAGAATAGGAAAAACAGAATTATTGTTCCTTCTCATTTTCATGTATTGTAGTTATTTTTTTCTAAATATAAACAGATAAATATGTAATACCGAAAAGCTTAACTTGGATAAAATGTGGGAGAAGGAGAGGAAAAAAGAAAGGCTTCAGAAGCTAAAAGAAGTGCAAAAATATTTGTGCTGTATTTTAGTCTTTTTTATTTCCTTTTGGCCTTGTTTGTCTTGTGGCATTAGTGGGACAGGCCCTACCAATTTCGCTGGCGTGTATTTGTAACCCAGGAATGCTTTTTGGCAGATGTAAAATTAGAAACAAATTTCATGTGTTCGGCTGTGCCCTCCAGTGCTATAAAGGACAGGAACAGAACATGTGGCTTTGTCAGGACGACTCCAGGAAACCACAAAGAAACAGAGATTAGAAACAAAATCGGGGAAATAAATAAATAAAGAAGGAAGTCGCCACCACCCCCAGTAGCAGATGCTGTGCAGCTTGGGAGGGGAGCGCAGTGCAACAACACCACCCCCCCGCCACACTAATGGGAGCGAACAACGGAGCCCTCAGTGCAACTGGAAACATGGGCACGTGATTTGGGGTTGCTTTCAAATAAGTGGTTCCAGGACTTGGAAGCGAGATGATGCTCTGAAATTTACCTGCCTGTTTTGAGGCGTGTGAATAAATAGAGCACTGCTCCCCTCCTCCAACAGGCCAGGAATGCTTGTACGCTCAGCCCATCAAATTGAACGCCGGCAGGTTTTCATTTCCAAGCCTGCGTGTTTGGAGATGATGGATGGTGAGAGATATGTCTCTGTAACGAAAGCTTCATTACAAATTTTTTTAAATGTGCAACATGGCTCTTCATTTCCAAACAAGAAGTGCCATCCTCTTGCTTGTAGCTCCAATATGTGTGATATTGCCGAAGGGAAATGATTGAATAACCACTGAATATATTGATTTAATATAAAGTTATATTTGCTCCAGTTTTACTGCAGAGTTTCAGAAAAACTGAATGACATAATAAACTGCATAAATAAAAATGGGGAGGGGTAATCATAGGGTGATTAGAGATAAATGATCAGTGGAATCATTTGGTTGCATGTAGTCAAGATTTTTAACTAGCTTGTCTCTGTCTTGTTGACGCCCCGCTGCCCACCGCCTACAGCCAGCCAAATGACCAATTGTCCTGACTCAAACACTTAGAAAAAGCAAGTTTGAGTAAGGAATATTTATGAAAAAAAAAATCTTGAAGTCGTTAAGCACTCTATAGCAGTGATTTTTCCAACTGCAGTAAAAATACCTCGTAGTGTATACATACACTGTGATATAATGGCTGATGAGCAGCAAGACTCATCTCCAGTTTTAATGTTGGCCAAATCTCACACCTGTTTGGGTTGATGGAGTGTTGCAGGAAGCCTGTCATAGAAGATTTAAAGCCAAAATATTCTGCCAGGAAACCTGGACTGTCTGTGGAATTGGTTGTGTGTGGAAAAAGTTAACCTTTATAGGAAGGAAACAAGGCACTGTGGAAATACCTGCAGTCTACAAGATGGGCTATTGCCCATGAGTGGAACTGGCTGAGAGTGATACAGATGGAGCAGTGCTGTGTTAGGTGTCACCTGGGGCAGGTGTACCGACATAGCCAGAAAGGCAGGTAAAGGGGACCTCTGTAAAACTGCCCAGTGATTTGCCTGCAGTTACCAACTCGATTTCATGTTAACTGTTTTTCACCTTTCCTTCTCTCCACACTCTCCCGAGGGATTTTCTTTTTTACCTTAATTTGCCCCTATGCACGCAGTATAAAAGTCTCCTCAACTCCTTAAACCTCTCTCTCTGCCACTGCAAACATTGCCCTTCGAAAGCAAGAGGGACTGGTGACCCAGTTTTGTGTGGCATCAAAATGTGAAAGTTCAAGTAGCATTTTGTGATTTTTCTGGTAATACTATTTGCAGTCCTTAGTGCTGTTACTCCAGAGCTGGTGGAATTCTAGGAAAGAGGGAGAGTTCTAGGAAAAAGCCTGCGGCACCACTCTCCTCTGCCCTGCAGCACTGCCCCCCATTAAAAACGCATTATGCGCCAGCACTGAGAGCGTAAATTAAACCCACCCAGACAGCTTTAGGTTATGCGTTTGAGTGTAGAATCCAGCTGATGGAGAGCTGGGCTTCTGCGGAGGCTGGGCATGCTGTCGAGTGCGCGCGCCGAGAGCCACGTAATGCCATCCTAGTGCCCACAGTCGCTAATAATTTTTCCTCTTGCTGTTTGGTGGAGTCTCAGTCCCATCCACCCAAACCGGATGCTGCTGGAGGGTTTCTCGTATGGCTTTCTTGTGGACCTTCCATCTTTACCCATCAGTGGGTGCAGTGATGAAGGTTTGTCATGGCGAGACTCTGCACTGCTCCTTGAAATGGCCAGTGGAGGAACAGACCCCTCTGTAGGAGCCTGACAACCCCTGTCTGCCCTGCACACAAACCCTCTGCAGAGCCAGCCCACTCCTTACCTAAGCACCACATTGACAGAGTACATCTCAATATCGTCATCTGAATTTGCCTCCAGGGTTTCTGGTTTTCTCTGTGAGTTTTTCTCCACTGGACACTGTCTTACCCTAGGAGGGAAGGATCCAAGTATTTGATACTAATCTTACAGACGTTTGATTTTTGTCTTTCTTTGAAAGTTGATTAAATGCAGCTTGTCATCCCACTCCTTTTTTGAGAAGCAGTAAACTGCATTGCTGTCACAAGGGCAACATATCTCAGAGCTTCTTCCACTGCTGTGGCAGCATCATACGCAAGCGCACGTCTACCTAAGGGTTGCAAGAGCTAGTGCAAAAGAAGTCTAATGATAAGTGGAAGCCTATAGGCTAATAATAATAATTAGAAGCTTGCAAATAATTGTGGCTTAACCAGTACAGGATGGGAGGGACTAAGAGGGGTAGGGAACATAAGTAGCAGACAAAACCTTTGGCTGACAATTTGTCCACCCCTGTCGAAGCCATGCACTCACACGGGTTACAGCAGGAAGTTTTACTGTTTGTCATAAAGAGCTGTAAATCCATTGTGCAGATGAAGTTAGATCATAGAAATACTCTTTAAGGGAGGGAGAACAAATGAAAATATCATAAAACTTTTTTATATCTTTATTTCTGTGGCTGGATGGGAGCTTTAGAAAATGTTTAAAAGAAAAAATCCTGCTGGAAGGTTGAAATCCTGACAAAATAGGTAGCACAACCCACAGTGGACTATCATAAAGGTGCTATCATGGTCATTTTAGGGACCATTTAGGGACCATACCATATATTTTTGAGCTCTGTGAAGTGTATATTCTGTGTTCAAGGTCTGATAAAGTGAATTATTGACAAGTCAAGTCATAAGCTGCTTCCAAGTCAGTAGTGACTTGTTGTTCTTGTGCTATTAAGGATCCAATAAGTTTTTAAAAGGGGAAATTTATCCTCTTATGTAAGGTACCAATGGGTGGAGAACTGTACCTGAGATCACAGCGCTCAGACATTAGCAGAAATTAGAGATCTCTGAAAAATGAAACCCCGCTTTGCCTACCAAATGTCTGGGAGGTGTTTACTTCTGGATCTACATGCTTGAAATAGATAAGTTTTATTTTATTTTTTCAAAACGTTTGAGTGTTGAATGCTGTGTACTGAAAATGCAAAATTAAATGTTTAGAACTTCCTGAATTTATTCTCATGGTTCTTTGTCCCCTTCTTGTCACTGTGATGCTGGCGGTGTAGCCGCTACCAGCTACAGCCGTCCATCAAGGCCAAACCCTACCTTTGACTCGCTTTCTTCTTCTGAAAAGAAGGCTGCTGGGTTAGAAATGCTGTAGTGCTTCAGCGGGGAGTTATTGCATGGTTGTAACATAAAACTTGGATTAAGTCATTCCGAGGGGGGTAGCATTCCCATTAAGGATGGTTGGTAGAACTTGGCTGCGTGTCCAGCGCATGCCTGGAATTTGGCTGTTGCCTGAAACTCCCTGTGCGCCTCTGGGGCTGTGCTGCCAGGGAGAGCAATTGAGACCTGCAGAAGCGGGCAGCTCTGTACCTGCGACCAGGCAGAACTGGGGGAAGGAGCAACAGCCTTCTTTGTGTGTTCAGTCAGGCTTTGCTTCAGCCCATCCATTAATGACTGACAGCAGAGACTTGGCATTTTCCACCTAAAGAGCTTTGGTGGTTTATGGGCTGTTTGCTGGGAGTGTCCTTACATAACATTTATTATTATTGTTGTTGTTGTTATTGTTATTATTATTATCTTTATTATTACAACTTTCAGCAGCACTTCCCCTAGATGTCTTTTCCTCCACCAGCCCCGTTTTGCATCCCAATAAGAACTGGATTTGGCTACAACTGGAGTTCTCTGCCTCAAATACAAACTGCAGCACTTAGTGCTATTAATGACAGCTTTGTATTTGTGTTTTCTAAGTACAGAGACTGTTGGCACTGCTTTCTGTTAAGACCACCCACTTCCCATTCCATGCCCAATTTTCAATTGTTTATAATAAAGCTGAACGTCAGCTGTTTACTTGTAATTAGGAGACTGTGGGCAGCACTCTCCTGCCTTGCTGGCTATTGCAACCTCGTCCTGTTCGGCATATGTCTGTGCCACAAACCCAGGTGTACTCATAACACAGCTTGGCTGCAGAGGATGAAAGGCACCTACTGCTGCAAAGCAAATGGGCCAGCACAGTAGAGGGGAGGTGAGTTATTAGCAGTGAGGGCACGGAGCATGAGCCACTGACTGGGCAGGTTAAAGCCAGCATAAATGTGCCCACCTGGGCTACAGCATGATGTCAGTGTCCCGTGGGACACCTCTGAGAACAGTAAGCTTTTTGGGACGAAGTTTGCTTCATCTTAACAGATAGGTGATGGGCTGGAAGCGCAGAGGGTGCTCTTATGGAAAAACTGAGGTTTTACCCAGCCAGCAGTCATAGGTGAAGTCATGTCACACACAGCCTCTGCCTGAAATTTTAACTGACAACTGTCACAACAGGCCATGGACCTGTGTGTATGTTTTGAACCCACAAAGGCTTTAAAAATGTGCACATTCTTCTTGTACGTATTCTTCCAACTCTACCCCTTGGTGTGAAGTAACATATTCCTGTGACGGGGACCACTGAAAAATGGGCTCCCTGCTGCGAGGGAGTTTGTGCAATGCGATGCGGCAGGGAGCTGGGGAGAACTCGGGTATGAGCCGCTCCTCCCCAGGGAGAGATCTGGCAGCACCTGTCAAGTCCTGCTGCAAACACAGTGGGTTTTCAGCAGCCTCCCCTCAGTACATTGTAGGTTAGAGCTCTTTGGGCTCAGGGAAGAACTGCAGTTGGTCACATCCAAACCCGGCGTTGGTGCTGCGATCGCACCCAGCTCTCCACAGCAGAGTTGTTTTCAGCCTTGCACAGCTTACACTGCTGTGCCTGCGCTCTGCTCACCTGCTGCTTTTAGTTTATAAAGTTTGTACATGATGGTTACTGAAGCTGTTACAAACTGTTTTCCCTTGCAAGGAGATTTTGTCTTGGAACTCTTTAAAATCCTCCAGAACTCTCTGTTGGTGACTGAGGTAAACTATTACTTTGATTTGCTTAATGCTACAGTTTAGCAAAATTATTTCTTCAGTCTTTACTCTTATAAATTACGGTTTTGATTGTCACACATTTTGTTTGGGAGTTCTCTGTTTCAAATGATAAATCTAGGTGTTTGGCTGACTGGAGGAAGTACAAATTTTGTTAGCTGCTTCCCAAGAGTGCAGCAGGATACTGTCCAGTCACAGGAATTGCTTGGTTCTGGATTTGCAGCAAGACAGGCAGAGCAGGGAGGAAGGAGACACCTTTGGTAGGTGGAAAAAACATCTCCAGGATGGCAATCCCTCTGGTAGCTTTCCGAAGAGAGCTTTAACTCCATATGACATTATGACTTCCTTTCCACTTTAAGTAGCCCAGGGGTAGCAAATTTAAGATTACCTTGGGTTTGTGACAGCTCCTTGAGTGTTCAGATGTCCTTGCAGTGTCTCTTTGCTTTCCTTTTCCATCTTGCTCCTCCTAGCATATGTCTATGCTGGAGGTGGCAGAGCAGGGTAGGGACACCCCGAGAGCATTTTTGGACCTGGCCATGTTGGCACAGCGTGCTCAGCAGCGTGTGGATGTGCCTGAGATAGCCAACACTCCCACTGTGTTAGTGTCTAGTGTAGATGGGACAGGGGAAGGGGATTCAAGCTCTGCTAATTGCTACGCTGATCCCTGTCGAGCTGGCCAACAGCCTTGCTCACAATGTTTAAAATAGTGACCCTCTGCGGCTCTGCCTCAGGGTCCGAGGAGCCAGGAGTTGCCAGGTGGCAGGCGGGCTCCATGGACATGGTCAGCAGCAGTGTCAGGGCACTGGCTTCCATCCTTGTCTCCCAGTTAGGGGAGAACCCTTGGGCTTTATTCGCTGCCTCGCTCCCTAATACTGTGCTTTCATTTCCTGCTCTTGCACAACTTCCTAGACCAATTAAAATCAGCTGACATCTGGAGCCTTGAAAAGAAATAGTTAGTGGTATTCCTGTTCTAGAGATGGATCCTGAACTCCTTTCTGAACTCCAAGAAACCTTGTAGCGGTTTCAGAGGCACGTTCTTCAAGTGCTGCTGGATTGGTCCCCATAGCACATTGACTGCTGTACGAGAAATAAAGAAAAGCCCTTGACTATTAGTGGGTTCCGCTGTAATTCAGAATAATACCAGATGTTTCATTATGTATCAGCCGGCTATAAAACTGCTTCTTTGAGCCATTGAACAAAGACAGTTGACAAAAGAAAAATTAATGTTGTGCCTTTGATCTCATGTTTTAAATTTGTCTTTTATAAATAGTGATGGGTTCTGGTTAAAAACACTCTAACAATTTGTTAAATATGCAAATGTCTGAAGTTTCTTAGCAACAGAACAAATAAGTGTTTTTCTTCTAATATAATATGTATGCTAGTTTAGTAAGCACACAATAAGTTAATTAGGCTGCGGTTAGGTATTATTTGTAAATGTCATATTAGCATGCTGTTTTGTTTCTTTGTCGCAACCAAAAGCCTCAAACTCACTGATGTCACTTATTGCATGTTGTTTTTTCCTCTGGTTTTGAAATGAGTTTATTTTTTAGCATACTTGTGGGCAGAATAATGATTTATTAAGTTGTGTGTTTATTATTGTTTTGCTTGGTTGTAATGTCTCATTGTCTTTACATTGTTAGCAACGTCAGATATTTTACAGGGAAATTCTAGGAAAGTACACATTACATGTGTAATAAAGCTGCTGCAGTTCACTATGATTAATGTTGTTACAATGAATACCAAATGAATTAATAATGATGGGGCCACTTAATTTTAAAATGTTGGCATTTGTCTAAATGCTGCTCTGAGAGAGGGTGGAGGAGCTTGGCACGGTAGGAATTGGATAAAACAGCATTTTTGCTGCCAGCATCCAAGCAGCTTGTTTCTCTCCAAACAGTTAACGGTCAACTGTTAACATATTCACTGCCAAGTAGGGTTATGTAAATCCAGAGAACCTTTTCCTATGACTGTAAAATTTCACTTTATGGTCATGTGTTTTCCCCCTTCTCTAACAAAGCTTTCTGCCAATAGCTCTGCTCCGTCCATGGTCTTGCTGAGCCCGTGGGGTGAAATTCCAGCTTCATACGCCTCTGGGTTACTGGCAAAGGCAAGGGTGAGCAAGCATATTCATGCAAAGAACTGAGCAAAGAAGTAACTCTCGTGAAAATTTTGAAACTTTGAACCATTCAAACCGCAGTGCTAATGCTTCCCTGACAACCTTGAAGCACATTTTGAAGTGTTATAAGCCTCCCTGCAGCGGTCCTATAGTCCTTTATCAGTAGGGAGTAGTTTTAGGTGAGGGTTTTTTTCCCTGATAAAATATCTGGGAGAGCAGGATCCATGAACTGCTTGATTAGAGCACTCGGAAGAGAATCACTGGTCACGGGGGGCAGCATGTGCAAGTCGCTGCATCCACCCGGCTGAAGCCCAGCCCTGGAAATGGATGAGAGATGCCTGAGGAGAAATGGCCTTGACTCTGTGGTTGTGGTAACGTTTCCATCCACATCAAGAGAGTTATTTTTGCCATGTCTGAGCATTTAGAGGTGAATTTTTATGCTCAGTGTGTGGAGGCTCCTGCATTCTCATAACTTCAGTTGTCAAGTGGCCAGCAGAAACTATCCATTTGATCCTTGCTACATGCCAGAGGATGAAGGTGATTTGTCTCTCTGAATTTTGATGAAACAAAGAAGCTTTTCTGCAAAAATAAACCAAGATACCACGGGTTACTCCTGCCCAAATGTATTGCCCCTAGTCTAGCAGGTCAAAGCTCGCCAAGGTTGTTGCCATTACTGAAAATTATGTTCCTGCTGTTGGTGAGTTGCACTGAACTAGATGGACAGTCCCTGTCTCCTACCTCAGTTTTGACTTACCTTCTTTCTCACCGGATCATCTCATTTTGTACTAGTTTATATTGCCTTTTAGTCACCTACGCACTGGAAAATCGTCAGCAGGACAGTCACCTCCTGTTATGTGCATAGACCAAATGCTATAAAACTGAGCAGATGATTTTATGAAGGAAGGTGAAAGGAGAAATACAGCGGAGGTGGGATACAATTGTCATATTGATGAGAATGGAGAAAGGGGTTTGAAATCTGTTGCCTCCCTAAAGCATTGAGGTCTCAGGATGGTTTGGCAGTCTTTTTTCTTGTTTCTTTGTTGTGCACATGGGAAAATGCTGCCAGAAAATGCCTGTAATCGTACAATTCTTTACAAAATTTTTTTAAACGTAGGCAGAAATTTAATAATTCCAAGGTGATAAGGACTCCTCTACTTTGACGTTGCAGACTTATCCTTCAGTGTCTGTATTTTGTAGCATTTCTGGAAATCAGCCATGATCTCCAGATCCTTTGGGCATTTTCAGCTTATTCTTGACACTGTGCATCTGTTGACCCATTCCATGGCACCCACTAACAGAGTAGCATGGTGCCGTACTGGGCACTGCTGCTGTACTTGTCACTGGAGTGATCAGTGCTCCTTTGTGTTTCCATGCAATTTCTGTCCATCTCCCCTGTTCTGTCCATGGCAGTGTTGTAATTCCTGCCCTGAGGCTTTCCTTCAGGATTGGTGCTGGGACCCATCATGTGCAGTGTCTGTCCAGACACCATTCCCAGCAGCCACTCCCCCATTGCAGTGGGATTTGCCCGAGAGGCTGGTACCCCGTGGGCTCGCTGAGCTGCTTTGTTATAACAAGTAACTGGGCCCCTTCTCTCTTTTTACTTTCAAGCACACACACACAAAACTTTCTCAAAGCTGTTGCTGATGTACAGTAGCTCATATGATTTACACAAGTGTATCATAACCCAAGAGAAGTTTTGGATGGCTCATCCCAAATATGACGTCATGGAGTTTTTGTTGCTCTCTAGCTACTGGCTTTACCCATGCTGATGAGGTGTGATGGTGTCATTGGGCACAGCTGTAGTAACAGTATTACAGCACTTGGATCCCTACCAGCTTGTGGCAAACTTCATTACTGCAACATCCCTGGGAGTTGAAGGTGATTGGACTTCTGTTTTTTGCAAATTTCATCATATCAGCAAAGTAACTGTATTACCCTGGGAAAAAATGTTATGAGCATCTAACTGGCCAACTGTGTAATGCAGGGCCGAGATTTTGGGTTTATGTTTTCACTGTGGCACCCACAAGCTCTCAGTTGAATTAAAGCATGCTGGGTGGTTTATTTTTTAGGAATCCTGGAGCACATTGAATGATGGACCTCATTCCCAGTAGTCTGTTCAATTTATTAATTATCTTAACCAGTAATTTTATCAAAAGCTTTTACTTTTAGATGAATCTGAAGCCTGTGTTTCAGGTTGGCTGGTTTTCCCCTCCCCAGGGATCACGGAAGGGCCATAGGCAGCAGTCTGCATGTGTTTTTGCAGGGATAACTCACACAGATCGGGCACCTGCCCTTTGAAGGGGGTACATGGTCAGCTGAGGAACCTGCCAGCTCTGAAATTGTGTTTATGAGCAGGGCTGCAGACAGGAACGCTAGAAAGAGGAGTTATATTGGGTCTTGGCAAAAGTAAATGGCCTGAAGAAATGAGCAGCAACTGTCTCTGTGGTGTGGCCATTTCCAGCTGCTGCTAGCCCCCATGAGAAAAGGGAGTAGGATGGGGGCACGAGGGAGGGATGTACCCCCAGCTTGTGAACAGTTCTGCAGCCTTGCATAGGATTGTATGTGTGCATTTGGTTAATATCCTAAAATCCACCTTAACGAAAAAAATCGAAGTTCCATAATAAACCACCCTCTTGCTAATTTAATCAGAGGTAACCTGGGTGTCCCCTTCGACTTCAATCCCTTTGCAGTGTTTTGGTGGTTCTGTCATTTTGGCCCCTATGGTTCCATTCTTTCCTCAGTACAGCTGATCTCTGTCTCTGCCATTCTGTCTTCCTTCTCTTACTCGAACTGTAGTGCCCTTGGCTGTAAGATCATCTCTGTCCTGTGCTGAGGTGACACCAAATGTGATACACTGTGATTCCTGGCAAGGGCTCCTGACACTGACAGAGGGGGGATCACAAATAGGGGGATGGTTTCCCGAAGTTCATGTGCTGTAGCAGTTTGCACAGGGAATCTTTAAATAGAAAATGTATTGCTTTTCTTAAGTCTGTGCAAAGCAAATCTAACTTCCCACAAAAGCATGCAGGATTTTTATTTACTTTGTCGGTCACAGAGGAAAGGAATTTTACAGCATGTGCTCATTGAATTCCGATAAACACCCAGCAAGTGCTAGGTATGCTAATTAAGAGATAATGTTAATGGACTGGAATGTTGTCACAGGATTATGCTCTCCTGCTGCCACCAAAAATGTTGGGGCACTTATCAAAATAACAGTTACAGATGTGGAGCCACAGTTAGTTCCCAAAGCAGGTACCAGGGACTGCAAGACGGGGCACAATGCTGCCTTTGGTTGTGTGAAAGAGCGGATGGAGAGGGAAGGAATTGCCTGATGGATAGACAGACAGACGGATGGACAACGTGACAGACGCCCTGCTATTGTTATCCTGCCCCTTTCCCACTGGCTGCAGCAGGAGCCTTTGTCTGCTGCAGTCAGGCGGGAGGGGGATTGCCACAAAAGAACAGTTTGGTTAAAGCATTCCGGTGTTTTATGAATAAATTGGATTCTACTTACAGCATTATTAACCTGCTGTATTCTGACGGGCTTAGGGGGAGATTATCGTGTGCTTGAACAAATCAGTATCCACAGATCCACACAAATACTGGGTTTTAACAAAAATATACTGTGATTAAGGCACACAGCGGATCAAATTCAGCCCCGACTTACACCAGGTGCAATCTCATTGATATCCGTGGGTTAAAAAGCAATTTTTACAACTTAAAGCAATCAGAAATCAGCTTAGTGTACAGATTTACTAGACCAAAATAAGGCCCAAGAGACTGTACGCTAAGCTGATTTCTGATTGCTTTAATTTTTTTAAACTTTTATCAGAGATTAATGGTCAATTATCTGGCAATATGATTTTCTGGTACAGATTCCATTTGCATAATTTCATAGATACTTAAAATATGACCAGACTCTAATCAGTATGAAATGGGTTGAGGCATGGCTTGGTGTAGCTGATCAGAATCAGCCACAATCCCTGTAAATACGTACTATTGCTGTAGTAATGAGGGTGACTTTAACAGGCTGTTGTCTGAGCAGTAAACAATCGGTTTAGGTCTTTTTTTTTTGTTCTCCGCATGGCTAAATATGACTCCATGGCTAACAGGCAAACGTAGGCAGTCAAAACTTGCTTTCCTTCAGTTTTTCATTATGTGCTTGCACACAACTGATATTCCTGCCATTTATTTGCTTTTCCTACAATACTTGAAAAAATGTCCATCAAACTGCACGCACAGGTTAAAGTGTAAAGTATTCTGCAATATTTGCCCTCTAGTGTAGTCTTCACATATGAACGTGGAGTGACGCTCTTTTGTAATATGCATGCAGGTCCCTGAATGAGAGAAAAAAACCTAAACCCCCAAAGAAGTCCTAAAAAGTATATACACTGGGATTAAGGAAATTTGATTCCCGAAAGAGGGCTGATAATGCTGCTTTACAGATAGTTCAAGGCAAGGAAGGACAGTCAGATTCTCTGCTTCTGCTCCCTGTATACATCATTGGCCAGATAATGCTCTGGCAGCTGGATGGAACTGCTGGAATACATCCTCTAGAAAGACATCTGGTTTCATTTGGAGGTGTCAAGAAACAGAGAATTTACCATCTCCTTTGATCATCTAATCTAGTGCTTAATTACTCTTCTGTTCAAATGTGTTCCTTATTGTCCGTACTTTCTTGCTTTACCTCCAGCCTGTCAAGATTTTCTCTGGTGCCTGGCTGTGATGCCCTGTGCTACCTCTGCCTCCTTCTCGGTTTAGCTAAACTGACCCAGCCCTTCAAGGAGCCGTCAGGCTGGCATCAGCGGTGTGCAGTGCATCTGTGCTGGCTTTAATCCAGTCCACTTAGTAACAGAAGCGATGGAGACAACAAAAGGGTGACTCCAGGATGAAGCAGGCCACGTGATGGAAGGGCTTATACAGTTAACGCTGAGCCTTCTCCAGTGGTGACATCTCTCTTGGTGTTACCAAGCCAAACTAGGCAAAAGTCCTGCCTCCTTGCTGCAGTGCAGACTGCAGTGAGCTGTGTTCTTCAGCTCGTTCTTGCTTAGGCTGTTTGGAGAGGCTGGGTGTTTGTGCTTTTAATCTTTTACGATTTCTTCCGAAAGAGGTGCCTGGCATTCTCCTGGTGTCCTAGTTGTGATACTCTGCTGTTGAGTGGCTGCTCATTCTCACTGGAGATCTATTAGGAAGGATTTTAGGCTGAAGAGACTGAGAGCCGATGGTGGGTTGACAGTTGTTTAGTCGCCAGGACAATCTGTTGCCGTGGAGGAAACCAGCTCCTGTGTCTTGGTAGGGTGGGACAGACTGTCTCACTGGTAGGCATTCCCAGATGTACCTCTGAGCCCAGGGGGTCTGGTCTACCGGGGATATGCAGTTTGTAGTGTTCAAGTGTGTGTCTGCCTGCCTGTGACGAGAAGGAAATACGGTCCATGTCAGTTTGTGGCAGTTTGGGGAATTTTTTTTAAAGGAATTAAAAAAGTGGGAGTGAGCAAGGGTCTACTGTTTTCATTCTCCTTCGTATTTCAGTGGCTGACATGGTTAGGTGTCATCAAAAAGGATCCAGCAAATTGGTGGAGAATGTTAAAATAACAAATCCAGTCATCCTGCCACCTAAAGCTGACTGGGAGACAGCTTCTGTCTGTGTACAGTGAGCTGGCTGGGGGGAACACTCACGGCTTCTAAATCTTTTCCCCCTCATTGCAAACTTTCACAGGCTGGAGTTATAAACAGCCAAAACTTCTGTACTGGCACAGTCCCTTCCATTCTGGTTTATTCATAAGTACTATTTTTTAGAAATCTGAAAGTAAATGCAGGATTTTTTTCTCCTGTCTTCTACTGTTTTTATAGGTCACAATGCTCATTACTCGTCTGTTCCATAAGTATGTGACGCACATACACAGAGAAATGGGTCAGGAGAAAGCTAATGTCACAGGAAGACATGTACAAACTTGGGGTTTGTTTGGCTTGGTGAGTGTTTTGTTTTCAAATCCTGGTTTGATTTTTAAACCAGGTGAGCGGCTGAACACAAGGAGTGTAGGTCTGGCAGAGCCCATCTTCCCCAGGTCCCCGAGTCTCACTCCAGTGGCTGGCAAAGAAAAATGATAAGCTTGCTCCAAATGCTGGTATAAAATAAAAAAAGAGGATTCCTAGATAAGAGGACTCAAATTGAAAGAAATAGTAAAAAAGTGGATTTCTGGTTATCAAAAAATGTGAGAGTCCGTGTGTGTAAAACTATTTTTTTTCCACTGGGGACCACCTTGCAGAGCTTTCTCCTGCTGCTTGTGTTCATTTCTTTTGTTGTTTTGCAGCATCTCTTTTGGGGTAGGCTTTTTTGTGCGGCACCATTTCTCTGTACTACTGACGTTTCCTCCCAAAACGTAAACAAAAGGAAGAGAAATGCCTTATGGGGAAAAAGTCCTATGAATTATAAGGATATTTATTTTAAGACTTTGGAACTGTCTGATAAAATTAAATAGAAATATATACAACACTGCCGTGGAGTGCACAGAACAGGAAAATACGGATCCTGAAGATTATTCGAAATTAATCTATCTTCATCCTCCATTTAATTCCACAAAATTTTTCTGCAAAGATGTGAGTGAGAAATGTGGATCAGAATCTGAAATGTCTTAAATCTTGGAGTATTCAGGGTCAACTACCAGAATTTTATGGTGGTGATCGGGTTTCTGAGAGTCTCCAAAGGTTTTGTTTTGACCCTGGCCAAGTCCCCTCCTGCTGGAAGTCTCACTTATGTGAAGGTCATTAGTATATTCACTGGGGTTTCTCCGCGTGAAATTAAGCAACAAAAAATGGTCTTCGGTTTGGGTTTTTATTTTAATATTATTGTATTTTATGATATGGTAAAGTGAAATACAGCTGTGGAATATCATAATCTTTGCAACAAAGGCACAAAACCCCGTGCTGCAACCCCGCAATACGTGAGTGCCTGCAGTCTTTCTGTTCTTTCTTTAAGAAAATTATTCTTGGCTCTCCCATCACAAGAAAGCTTCACAGGGCTTTGAATTTATAAAAAAGCCTATTTATAGGCATAGGTGTATACTTAGGTTTATAGGTATATATTTATAGGTCCCATATTTTCTGAAAGGTTAATTACAACAATTAAAATTTAATGTTGGCTCCCTTGTTGCTGCCCACAAGCTTCACGTGTGAAAGTGTCCAACATGTGCCTGAGCGAACACTGCCGGCGGTCAGCTCTGCCTCAGCTAACCTGGGGTGAGGGCTCACTGAGGGCGTCTGTAGCAGCGGGGGGACAAAAGGTGTTACCCGTTTGGTACCTGCGGCGATGTGTGTCTGCAACATCCATCAACCTTCCTAAGGGAATCCCACATGATGCTCTTAAAGAATAGGGGTTTCTTTCTGTTCCTCATTTATGCAAATAAAAGGTGAACGAGAAAAGACATCAGTAAGAGTTAAGTGGCAATATCAAGTCAGTTTTACTGCCAGGTCGCTCAGTCCCCAACAAATCAAGTAGGAAAAATGTGTCATTTATCAATATAATAAACAGGTATATCGTTCCTAAAACCAAACAGCTCTCTTGAAACCATACCTCAGAGCAAACAGCCCATATCCATGGCAGTGTACTAACTAGGACATTGTAGTGCTGCTTTAGACAGCAGAGCTGACCGCGGAGCTGCCAGCGTGCAGTATAACCTGCTGTGAGCCCTGGCGGGGCATTCGGCAGGTCGTGTTAGCTTCTCTGGACATGCTCTGGAGAAAAACACCTAGTTTTTCTCTCCACTTTATATAGGGTAAAATTGTGATGCAAGGCTTTGGACTAACAACCGTCACTAGCAGTTTTAAAGACACGTCGGCATACCTGACTGGAAGGCTGAAAGAAAAGGGGTGAACTCCAGCAGAAATGTCATTAGAGCTTTTGGGTTTGGGGGGCTTCATTTCTTGCTCCTCTCTGTCTTTCCCCTGCTTTCTATCTCAAGTAATTCTTGTTGAAAAATCATTTTAGTCCTTTAAAGTATATTTTCACCCTGGTCTTGCACATCGCCAAGTCTGTATAAAAATGTCTTTTGGGTCGTGTTTTGTGCATGTCACTGCCGTCAGTTGTCTGTAGGGGAAAAAAGAAACAAGCACGCCATTCCTAACCAGCTGAGTGACCACAGTGGATGGGTGCAACCCCAAGGGCAGGATTGATCCCTCTGGACCTCAGACATCTCAGCGTATTGCTCAGCAGCATGGCTGCTCCAGGTTCCTCCACAGAGGAAGACAGCTCAGAGACTTTTCTGGTTGTCAATGGGAGAAACTTCTTTCTCCCTTTGTTTGAGATGGAGGCCGGAGTATGTACATGCTCACACTAGGGATTGGCTGAGGTATGCCAGAAATTATGCAATGGCTAGCAGAAGTTTCTATTCTCCCACAGCGATTACAGGAGCTTTGTTTCCATAAGAAATCAGGCTAAAAGTTTTATTCTGGAGAGCAAAACCTAATGTGTTCTGAGAACAAATAGCGTGCACAGAGTTTTCTCTGGGGAGAGGCTGAGGGAACTAACCATGCGACAGATGATGTTCAAGATCGCTTCCCAGGTTGCTGCAGTCATGACTGGGCTGTTTGGGCCACCATAAGCAAAAATACAGACCTGAAATTTAGGTCTATGTAATGAAACTCTGGCGACATCCACACAGTGGTCAAGAAAAAACCCATTAGGCTTCATCACTGCTTTCCCGGGAGGAAAAAGCACTGCATACCAGTGAAGCCTGTAAAACTATAGTGTGTAAAACTATAGTGCTCTGATTCCATAACTAATAATTCAAGTGGTGCTAATTTTGTAATCACTCTTACAGGTTTGCTTTATCAGCCATGTCAGCCTGACCTGACGGTTAGCAGGGAAGGGGGCGGTGAGCGGCAAGCACTGCACTACGCTTCAGGAGCCTTCGGACTAAGACTTGGGCATCTTTGTACAAAAAGAGCCTGTAGTTATACACGGAAGCAGGGATCACTGGGTCATTGCTGCATCCTGGTTCTCAGCCCTTAAAATGGCATTTGTCAGCCTTTGCAAGTTAAACCAACTTGATGCCATGCTGAGTGGAACAAGAGGTGGTGTAGCCCTCAGTTAGCCTCAGGATTTGGGATGAAAAGCAACCTAGAGACCATCTTTGTTATTATCTTTTGGAGCTGTGCTCTAAGTACAATTGTCCCTGAGACTACACTCCCACACTGTAATTACATCTGCTTCATTTACGGAATACCGTGTATTATATTTGTAGCCTGAGTTTTAAATGTGTATGAAGAGAAAATGAGGTTATATTATTGCTGTAATTGAGAGGAACTAGGACAAGTTTTATTAATTTCCTGCCACAGAATACTGAGTAAGCCAATATTTTATGGGGAGGTTCAGGGAGAAGAGTAATATATCTTACATTTCTGAATTCCGGAGGATACTTGAAGAGTTTTACTGGCAATTGATTTTTCTACAGGTAAATTGTAATCCTTGATAGGCAGATGTGCCCCTGAATATAGTGCCTCCACTGAGATGCACTCACTAAGGGTACGATGAAATGGAAGCGGGTGGATCAGCTCTCCTCTGATGGGTGGTGAGAAATTGGAAATCCTGTAGAAGCCACCTTTCTCTGCGTTATCCACGTCCCTCTGAATGCTGAAGGTTCACAGAAATATGTAGCATATGAGTATCTGATTAAAAAATCAGTAATTCGACATGTTTTTTAAGAAGATATTTCTCTTTATGGACACTACTTTGTCCTGGTCTGTGTTAACTTTTACCTACCGTTGTTTTCTATTATCCCCTGATTGTGCTGTGTTTTGTAAGCCTTTAGCTTTCTGTATTTCTGTACTATATCAGCTAAAAATTTGAAAGTCATAGTTGATGTTCAGCACTGGTAAACGCTGCTGAGCTCTTGAGCTGACAGGCCGTTGTGGAGAGGTCTGCGGGACACCCCTGGTTGCTTACCCCTTGGAGGAATGAACTCAGGTAGTTGGAGGAGGAGGCAGCTCTGACCACAAAGACGGCGAGGGGGTGGTCACGGGAGCCTGGCGGGGTGAGGGGGGTTGTCACTGCAGCTGAGGGGGAGGCAGCAGGGAGGGGAACAGAAGGGACTGGCCCTGCAGATGAAAGACTTCCTACTTTCAGTTGTTCTGGTGCTTGTTTTCATAGGCAAATTAGCGGAGAGATTTTTCACACTGTTGGTTTCACGTGTTTCTGATGCGTCTGCTGCAATGTGCCACTGTTTCGCACTCACGGAGGTTATGGTGTGTCGGGGTTCGGTGCAAAAACCCCTGCTGAATAGGACCCTGCTGATGTGACACACACAATGTGGTTTCTGTATCCCTTTTCTTCTTCTAAATGGTAACATCACACAACACCTTGCTGATGCTGAAGTTGCTGAATCAAAGTAGTAATGGCAGTGTAATATGAGGCAGTGGTATCACCTTCCCCTCTGACAGTGTGGTTACTCTGCAGTGTTTTTGGCCTTTCTTTGGGAAGGAACAGGCAAATAAATGCTGAGGGGTTGGCTGGACAGCAGAACTGCTGCTGTGCTGGGAGAATTTTGACACTTCATTTCTTAGCAGTATGAGCTGTTTGTTTTACGGGTCTTTCCTTCATGCTGCAGTGATTCACAGAGACTCCTTCATTCACCTCCTCACTCCCCGAGTGGCTTTGGGCCATTTCAGAATTACCTTCCTGTACATGCAAAGGAGAGATCTCATAAATATAAAGCAGTGCCCTGAGAACAGCAGCCTCCCAGGTGTCGGTTAGGTAACGGTCAGGCTGTGGTACCCAGTCGGGGCTGATAGCACGTCTCACAGGAGCAGATATTTCTGCTTCTGTTCCTCTTGGGTCCTTATTATTCACAGGAAAATGAGCTGTCCGGCTTTAGTCACTGCTGGTTTTGGAGTGGTGCGCTGTTTGCTGCTGGAAAATGCTGCAGCAGAATTGTCCATAATCGCAGCTCTGCTGCCAGCGACACTTCTCACAAGAGCTTTGTTTGTCATGTTGTCCTACGGGTGTAACAAATGACCCACTTTTCACTCTGGGGAGATTTCTCTGCAGCTGCACCACTGGGGAGACTCGTGCTACACACACAGTGCCGAGCTCCAGAAAAGGTCCGCGGCTGCAAACACTGCAAGAGAGCATCGGCAGGAAGGTCTGAGTGTTGCTAGCAGTGAGTTACCCTCCTGCACTACGTAGAGCATTTGTTCTCATTCAGCCTGAGCATGATGACCAGACTGTCACACCTCCTCAGGATAAATCGCAGCTGGTGGTTGTGGAGATGTGAGGCACATGGTCAGATAAACAAGATTTGACTGTAAGCATGAATCCCTGGCAGGCTGCTGACTTAGAGTTCCTCATTGTCCAATTCCTTGAGCACCTAAGCCATTACTTACCACTGTATCTCATGAGGTTTGTGTAAGGAAAACCTGAGCATGGTGATGTGGATGCTACATTTTTGTAATGTGCAGTGAGCAACAGCGGGCTGGGTTGTGGCAACAGGAAGCTGCAGTAGCTGTTTCTTAGCTGTTCAATAAATTTAGGACATTTCATTAAGCAGATGGATGTGGGGGGCATCTTTTAGATGTTGTACATTCATGATGCGTATTTAAAATTCAGAAATGAATCCACTTGAATGAATCATCCTAGTCAGGTGGAGCAACCTGTATTGTTATATTTTTTGTTAAAAACTGGAGTTAGCTTTCACGTGTTTCACATTTACTTTGGATGCCAGTCGTGGGGGCCTGCTTTGGGATGGCCCGCATCTCTGAGAGCACCTG
>NW_010257621.1:124254-126385 GCF_000690775.1 Eurypyga helias
TCAGCAGGAGACAGGTAATTGTGCTAAGTGCCTTCTCTGCCACCACAGGCAACCTGGGAAGACTAGCGAGTTCACTAGCCTGGCTATCTGGTCTGGTAATGCAAAAGATCTTTCACATATGTCTCTCCGTGACTGAGCTGGTGCCATGGCATGAACTCAGGACCTGCCTAGTAGCAAACTCACACTTAGACATGTGCTGGGTTAAAACCGAAACAAAACTAAAAAAATAAATAAAAAAAAAAAGACCAGAAAAAAGTATGGCTTTGCTGGTGCACATACTGACTCTGATGTATTTAAAGCAAGTTTAAAACCTGTTTACCTTAATTGAGTCCATTAAATTAAAGTGGAAGAGCACGTTAGTAGGAAACATCCTGGCAGTGGTACTACAGCCCCTCTTATATACTGTAACCTTCCCCTGTACCTAAAAGCATTTTGTCTGCTCCTCTAACACAGGTGTGCAGTGTGACCACCCTGATGGGACCAGAGCACCAAACCCAGTCAACCGGGGAGTTATCCCATGAATTTCAGCATGTTACAGGTCCTGAGAGTATCCTTCCCATGAAATATCTTATTCTGGCTGAAACTGTGCCGGGTCAAGAAGGGAAGTCTCACGTTAGGATCTGCTCACTGAGGAACAAGGTGCCAGCCTCAGGTGAATGTGTCTGAAGGAATCGCTCCTGGGCTTGTTGCTTGTCAGCAGATCCATAGGTCTCAGCAGCACAAGTGCCTCGTGTGTCCATTCAGGCTCCACTGCCCTGCTTGCTCCCAGTCAGCGCTGCACAAAGCTGTCCTAACGAGAGGGGAAGCCAGGGAGCAGTTGCCTTAGTTCTTAAATCCCCATATATTAAGATTTAAGGAGCAGTGATTGAACACTACGATCAGTTATTTTATTACGATTCCTTTTCCAGGAAAGGCAGGTAACTTCTAAAGCACTAGGAAGATGGCAAGGAAGAAAAGAAAATGAAAATCTTCTGCTTGGTGGGGTTTTTTTTGAGTTTTTCCCCTCAGGCCCTTCAGCAGGGCAAACATTACTGCTGGATTACTAACGGCAGTGGGGAGTACACCTTGACGGCAGCAGAGCAGCGTATTAGGGTATTTTCTCTTCTTTAGATGAAAAGCCCAGCTTTTGGATTCAGGCTACAAAGAAAAAAAAAAAGTATTCATCCTGCTAAGTAGATTGAAAGAGAATCCAGATTAAATAAATCATTAAATCGTTCCAGAATGTTATCCACCTGTTCTGGCCTGTAATTTATTTTCAGATGAACAGTAGGTAAAAAAAAAAAAAGGGGCAATACAATGGCAAAAATGATTTTCCCCTAACAGACGCTTTGATCCTGAAATGACACCTGGCCTGCAGAGCTGCTTGTGCAGCCCCCGAGATCATTTTGAACTCATTGCTCCAGTCCATGGCTTCATAGCCTCGACAGCCACTTCATGGGAACGCTTCTGCTGTAGCCACCTTTGAGGAGGGAACTCCAAGGCTGTTGCTGCTGCAAGGCCAGTAAAAGTCATCCCTGTGCCGTGGGATGTAGGGCCTGTAAGAGGACAGGACATCTGTTTGAGGGGATAACCAAGGACCAGCCAGCTGAGGTGAGAGGTCCCAGACCACGTCACGGCCACTCTCCTCGTGTGCTGGTGTGGGAATAAAGGAAGGTTTCCTGAAAAGGAGGACCGTGCTTCAAAAGGCTGGGAAGCACTGATCCGGGTGGTTACTTGTGTTGTCTGGACCTTCTCCCAACTCCCTGCGTGTTCCCCATGCTCTCTGGCAGATCCAGCACGCTTTGTGCCGCCCGCCTTGGCTGGGGATGGGGAGAGGTGAAGTGCAGGGAGCGGGGGACTGAGGACCCACCATGGCAGCGCAGCACGGGCGCTGGGAGCGAGGGGAAGGTGGTCAAAGGTGGTTATTGTCCTCTCTTCCACACCTCCACTCCGGGCAGCTGCAGCTGAACGCTCCGGGCAGCTGCAGCTGAAGGCAGCCACGGTCCGACACCCCCATTTCACGACTCTTCGGGGCATATTTACACAGGCTTTGCCAGCTCACTGCCAGTGTTCAAATGAATTCTCCCATTTGATGAATGCAACAAGGTTAAGGCAGGAATCCGTTGTGGCAGCCCGTCTGGGAAGGGAAAAG
>NW_010257622.1:0-223 GCF_000690775.1 Eurypyga helias
CGTGGCTCACGTCGAGCAGCGCCAGAGGAGTTGTGCGCGGAGAACACCGACGCGGGCCCACGTCGCGCCCACGCTGGTCCCGCCCTCAGTAACGGGCAGGTGACAGCTCTCCGGCTACAAAATCCAAAGCGGGATACACGCCGTATCCCAGAGAGAGCAGGAGTGAGCATCCCTAAGGCCCGGGGCTCTCCCCAGCCCGCCGGGCTACTCCAGGCACCGCGGG
>NW_010257622.1:708-2142 GCF_000690775.1 Eurypyga helias
CTCAGCGCCGCCGTCGCCCAGCCCGCTCGGCCCCGGCGGGCGGCACTCACCGTCAGCCTCCTCTTCACGTAGCGGATCACCAGGAAGGTGTCGTGGTTGAGGTTGCGCACCATGGCCGTGCAGCCCCCCAGCTCCGTGGGTCGCCCGTCGCGGTCGTGGTCGTAGGTGAGAGAGCCGTTGTTCACCATGGCGGAGATGTAGGGGAAGACGCGCTGCGAGGGGCAAGGCTGGGGGTCATTCCCGCTCACGGCTCGGCCCGTGAGTCCTGGCATGCCTCCGGGGTCAAGAGGCCTACGGACCCCAAACTCCTCCGCCCTGGCACGAGAGCGGCACCATCCCGCTCCGTCCCCCTGCCTTCCTCCGGCTCAGCCTCAGCTCCCATCCAGGATGGAGGCCGGCCGGTTTCCACGCCATCTCCCGGCTCGCGTGGGGATTTGCGGAGCTCGGAGGAGGGAATTCCTCAACCGTGAGCCAAGGTGAAACCCGACAGCTTGGGAACAGGTAGGTCAGCAAGAGCAAGTACCTGATTTCCCGGGCTGTACCTCCTCTTCTGAGCCTGCCAGTCCGGGGTTATCGCAAAGCAAGAGAGAGCACAGAAGCAAGACAGTCACAGACTGGAGTTTAGTACAACCTGCAGCCTGGAAACCTCCTCCCCGGAGAGCTCAGCTGGTTGTTGGCTCAGCAAAGACCAAAGCAGTGAGGGGTTTAGGCGTCAGGTGCCAAATCCCGGGAGGCAGAGTGAGGAAACGGCCAGGGAAAGCATTTCTCCTCCCGGCCATGCAGCAGTTGGCTCACCCAACGGGGCCACGTCGGCCCTGACAGCTCCCTGGGGACCCACAACCTCCCTCCCGACTAAAACACTTTCTCATCCTTTGAAAGGCGAGAGGAAGCCGCCCCACGCCATCCCCACCACCATTTCTACACCTCGCCCCTTCCTTCCCGCCGGGAAGCCGGACACCCGCATCCCACTGATGATTTCTTTTAAATCAGACCTGTTCTGCATCCCTTTTACCCCAAAAAAGCCGAGCTGCCGCCCAGAGAGCAACAGGATCCGTTGAAGAGCTGGCTAACCCCGCAGTGCTGGCGGTAACAGGGCGCCAGGCCCTGGGCAACGCTCCCCCGAGCGCAAAGCCCAGCCCCAGAGCCGGCTGCGGGGGGGTGTGGAATTAAGCAAGAGCCCATGGACAATATCCAGCCTCGGGGGTGGTTTTAGGGGCCTCTACACCCCCTTTTTCACCACAACAGGCACCCATAAACCCCCGGACGCAGGTGGGTGCATCCTCCCCGGAGCGGGGAACGCCTCCTGCCAACGAGCTGCCACACAGCCCTGTTGTCTGGAGGGGAGCTCGGGTACGTCCGGGAGGGAGCTCGGGTACCTCTACTCCAGGTTTACTAAGACCAGGCTCCCGGGAGAGCTTCGCCCCCCGTGCCGCT
>NW_010257623.1:0-1843 GCF_000690775.1 Eurypyga helias
CGGTGGGAGGGGGCCGACACCTCCCGGGACCCGCCCCCGTCGTCCCCCTCCAGCCGAGCGTCTACCCCGGCCCCCCCGGGCTCCCTGTGGTTTCACTCGTTTTTTTTTTTTTCCTGTTTCGCTTTAAACGCAGCTCCCCAGGAGCGCCGGGCCCTGCTGCTTTTCCTGTTTTGCTTTAAATTATTGTCATCTTTCGCTTAACATTCTTCCCTGCCAGCCGTGCTGGGCGATGACGGGGGGGCAGGGGGCTCTTTGCACACCCGTCGGGTCCCAGAGCCCTTCGGCCCATCCTTGTGCTGCTGGGCTGGTAAAACGGGGTGAGAAAAGCAACAGGGAGCGTGGGCGGTGCCGAGCTTCGACGTGCGGGTGAGCCCCTGCCCAAGGCTGAAACCGTTGGCGTTAACCCGCTCCGAAATTTAACGCAAAAAGCTGTGCCCAAGGAGGCTGTCACTTGTGTCCTGAGTGCGTCCGGTCTCTGCTGCGGAGCAGGGATGGTGGAGCCCGTCCTGGGCCAGGAGGGACTGATCCTGTCAGTTGGTCTCCGTGTACAGACACTTACTAATTCAGGAATGTCGGCCCTACACTGCGCGTGGGAGTTAGCGGTTGCACAAACAAAGTGATGTAGAAAGGTGAGGAATTGAGAAATAGCTGACCTTTTCTGCCCGGAGCGGTTCCTAAGAGACGTTCTGGGTTGCTGGAGATAATACTGCTTTATATTTACCCAGCAAAAACATATGTTTGTTGTTGTAACAGAGATGTGGATGGTCTTCCTGGGAAACAGGCTCATGGTGTCTCAGGGGTGGGGAACCTTCTGGGGAGCTCTTATGACCTGTTCCCAAAGGGCTGGTGCCGTGGGGCCCTCCCAGTGCCAGTGCCGAGCCCCAGGCAGACTTTGGTGTCGCACTGAGCTGTTGCCGTGCAGGGTTTTGCTGAGGATCGGGTGTTTTTATTAGTTGTGTCTCCTGTTGGACTTCAGCATCGTGCTGGCTGCCTGTTGGGCTGATCCGGTGCAGGGCAGTGGTCTCATCCCTACCTGCCTAAAGCAGCGATCTGGCACCTCCCTGATGGGCTTGTTCAAGTGGGAGCAACCAGGCTCTGCCCCTGTCCAAGATCCAAGACCAGGGATGCCACCACTTGCTCACTGTCCCCTGTGGCATCCCTGGTCTTGGATCTGGCCCCATGCCGGCTGCGGTGCTGCCCTGGGCAGGGGGAGATCCCTGATCCCCTGTATGTCACGGGGCCAGAAAGACCGTCTTTCGGCTCCCAGATCTCTCCATGGGCTGGAAAAATAAAAGGGACGTAGTTAATGCATCTTGGGCAAGTTCCCTGCCAGGCTTGGGGGACTGCGGACGTGCAGTCCCCGAGGGGGACGGAGCCCTGACACGCTGCGGGGTGGCTGCCTGCTTGCAAGGGCTGCACTGGCTGGGGCGATGCAAAGGACTGGGGAAGGTGGAGATGCCCCGTGGGCTTTGGGGGGGTCAGCCCTGGCTGGAGATGCCCTACGGGCTTTGTGGGGCTGGCGGGGGGCGCAGCTGATGCAGTTACCACGGGTGGTTTCTCTCTGTGCGGCAGCAGGAAGTGGGTGACGCAGGTGACGTGGGGTGACATTGCCGCACGGCCCTGGACTGTTTCTCAACAGGTAGCAGGAAATCTTGCGGCTGGGGGCAGGGGCTGGTGCTTGGGACGGGAGAGCAAAAGCAAACGGGTTTGGAGACATCACCCCAGCCGGGTGCCCACTGAGCGGGGTGGGAAGATGCCAGGCGGGATGCTGAGCCAAGCTGGAGAGGGCAGAAAGGGGTTTCTCTCCAGCGAGCCAGGAGCACACTGGCATGCCTGTTCTCCA
>NW_010257623.1:1881-5032 GCF_000690775.1 Eurypyga helias
CTGGCCGTTTCCCCGCCCGCGGGCAGGCAGCCGATGCCTGCTGCCCCATCCCCCCGCAGCCCCCATCAGCCCTGTCCCAGCCCCCCAGGTTGGTGGGTTTCCCCTGGGATTGCTGTGGTGGGGAGCGGGAGGTTGGCATGTGTCAGAGTCCTGTTTGCTTTACCGGGCTGGACTTGCCTTTATTTGTTTAACGAGCTTGGAGACACTTGCTGCCGGGAGAGCTGGCCGGCGGTGCCCGCACCTCGCCTGGGGCCGAGCGAGGGGTTAACGTTGCCCACCTTTGGGCAGGATCCAACCTCTCTCCAAACCCTGCTGGGTCCTGCATGGTCAGGACCCCCCTGTACCACCGGCTTTGAGGCACCTGTGCTGGGCGTGGGCTGAGGAGGTCTTGGGGGTCTTGTCCTGGGCTCACTTCTCGTTCTTACACAACCGAGGGCGTACAAATCCCGCTGGTGCTGGAGTGGAGGTTTTGAGCCTCCCTGGAAGCACCTGGGGAGCTGATCCCTGCACCCCTTTTCTGTGATGCTGAGCAGCGAGGTGACAGTTTTACAACCCCAAGGCCAGCCCTGCTTCTCGGCGGGGAGCCCTGACACCTCGTGTCCCTTCCCTTCACCCCCACCCTCCGCTTCCCGCCTGCATTTCCGGAGGCTTCAACTGCTCGGGAGTGTCTTGAGAAAGTTTCGTGCAGAGGGCATGGCCTTAGCGAGCAGCATGGGCCGCTGCCAGCCCAGCACCCTGCCATGGGCCGGGGCTGCTTTACCAGGGCAGGGCTTTTGCTACCAGCCCCAGGCTTCCCTTTTGCAAATTTGGTGCTAAATTAGAGCCTTCCCTCCTAGCAATGCTCGTCTCTCCCTGTACAACCCGTGTGAGCCTCCCCAGGCTGGGTTTTGGGGTGTCACAGGGGGGCAGATCCCCCCCACTTGAGAGCATTGCACTGGGGGTAGCTGGTGTCTAATTAGGAAATGAATTACGTTTTCTCTCAAGGCAGCTGCATGAAAAGCAGCTCCAGTCAAACGGGACGTGACGGGGATGCTGCGAGGAGGCTGCTTTGCATCCGCTTTGTATGAAGCTTGAATGCATGCGCCAGATTTTGGGACCCGTGTGAATTTTCTGGCCCAGGCGTCCTCAGAGCTGTTGTGTTTCTCTTTGAGTAACTGGAAATGCTGCTGCCCGTGGGCTTGTTGCTGCTTGTAGGGCTGCAGGGAGTTTCCTGGGAACTGGGGCTTCAAAAGCTGTCCTAAAATTGCGGTTCAGGGGCTGGGAGATGGGGTGTGGGTCCTGGCACACGGTGCAGTTGGGGTCGTGGGGCTGCTGATCCTGCTGAGGAGGGATGGTCTGGGATGCCTCTGGAGGGAGAAGGGTCTGGAGGTGCCCAAAGTCTTGTTCCAGGTCAGGAATAGGGCTGTGATGCTGCTGAGTTCCCCATCCCAAGCGGGCATCTCTGCGGGCAGATGTCCCTCTGCCATCCCTGGGTGTAGAGGAGCAGGATGGCATGGGATGCCTATGCTGGGGTCTGAGTCCGGATTCCCCCACCGCCCTCCCCGCCGGAGGTTGTAATTGCTGGTAATGAGGCTCTGCTGGCTAATCCGTGCCCCAGCGCGGTGGGAGGGCTGCTGGCGTTGGAGGAGAGGATGCAAAAGCTTACAGAAATTTGGGGCACTTCCGTTTTCCCTCTGTCCAGCTCCCGACACCACAGCCATGGGGCTTCTCGGCATCCCGTGTATTGACCCGTGTGTTCTCACCTGGGGTCCCTTCTGGCCAGGGGGACTTTGGGGGTGGAGGGATGCCCTCCTACGGGGAGCTCACCCCACGGATGGGCAGGATACGGATGCCTCTCGGGGAGGCACAATGGTGGCTGATGCAGGGTTTCTGCTGGCATGAGGGATTTGGGGAAGGTAAAGGTGGCCTGGCATGCTTGGGGGGGTGGGCTCAGTCATGGCTTGGTGGGGCTGCCTTCCCTGGCTCCCTTTAAGGGCTTGGTGCCTCCCGCTCTGCCATGACCTGTCTCCCTGCCCCCAGGCATATGTCCATCCTTCAGGACTATCCCCACACACCCCCCGAATTCATGGCCCCAGTGTCTCAGGGCGCTTTTTGTTGGTAAGGGTGGGAGCGAAGTCCTCCCTCCTCCTCCTCGCCCGGGAGCGCTGCCAGCGCTGCTTGCTGGGTGCTTCCTCTGTCTTTGTCCTGAGTTATCGGTGTGGAGCAACCCCGTGGCGCTGCCAAGGGCAGCGTGGGTGCTCTCAGAGCCTGAACCCCCTTCTCGGGGCCAGGGCAGGGACCCGGAGAGGTGCTGCCTTCCTCCAGGCTCTACCAGTTCCTGCTTTTTGGCTTAGTTTTGGGTCTTCCTTGTCCTCACCCTGACTAGCAATTTCTGCCTGGGTGGGGGGTGCAGTCATGGCAGCCTGGGCATCCCGTGTACCTACTTGCACCCAGGCGTGGGGACCGGGGCAGCCCAGCCCGCAGGCGAGGGGGTGACTGAGGGGTGGCTGGGGTGATGTCAAGGTGTCACAAACCTCCACCCAGCCGGGGAACCCACTGCCAGTCTGCAGAGGAGACACCACCAGCTCCTTGGGGTGCAGCCAGGCAGTTGCACCGGGCATTGCCGAGCCGAGACACGGGTAGAACAGGTCCTGGGTGACTGCAGCGTCTGGGCTCCCAGGGAGACCCAGATGGGTGCTTGCGTGTACCTCCCTCCCCGGGGTGTTGGCGAGCCGGCCTTCACCCCGTACAAAGGCATTGTGCAAGAGGACGGGGTTTTATTGCAGCACTGGGCTTAGCGATTGCAAATGCATCAACCCCGGCCCGTGCGGGACCCGGTGCCACCGCGGCGCTGCCAGACATGGTGTGCCAGCGCTCCAGGAACAGGCTTTCCTGGCAGGGGTGAAGGGGATTTCGTGGCATGAAGCGAGCGTGCTGTACAGGGGGTGACGAGCAGCTTGGTGCGGGTATGGTAGGGGAAATTCCTGCAGTGCATGTCCCCAGTGATGCTGTGGGTACCAAAGGAGAACAGTCTCGCCATAAAGAATAAATACCAAACCCCTGATGAGGAAGATTTAAGGAGCTCCAGCACGATTTGGCTGCTGGGGGAGCCCTCCCAAAGCCCAGGAGCTGGTGCTGAAGGCGGGATCAGACCATTTTATGTCTAAATACG
>NW_010257623.1:5089-6430 GCF_000690775.1 Eurypyga helias
ACCTGTCGTATAAATACGGAGCATTGGTGTTTGGGTGCTGGTGTCGGAGCAGTTCTGACACCGCTGCGTGCAACCAGCTGGTTCTTGTCGCCCGGTTCCTCTGATGCTTCCTGGACATCCTGCCTGGCGAGAGAAGGAAGCTCCTACTTACCAAACTCCTGGGGATGCTCCCACTTCTCCCACTCCTGCAGTATAGGAAAGTGCTCCCGGAGGGCTGGGGCCAGTGGCCGCCCCAGTTGGGTTCCCTGGCTCCCGGTGCTGGCGGATCCACAGGTCAGGGTGAAACCAGGCACAGACGAGCTGGGTGTTGCTGCCTGGAGATGCGAACGTCCCACGTCACGCCGCCCCGGTCGAGCTGGTTTGTCAGATTTGCAATCACGGAGGGTCGTGCCGAGGCATTGGGGTGTGCTCCAGTATCGGGGCTGCTCCGCCTGACTCCCTGCTCAAGCTGCTTGTGCCCTTTCCACGCCAGCAATGGCTTTGGGGTGGGAGGGGAGTCCGCTGGTCCCACTGCTGGATTTGCCATGGAGGGGGGCTGCAGCTTGCAAGGGGGTGATGGAGGGGACCTGCACTGGCGGCTGAGGCTGCTCTGGTAGCAAAAAGCTTCGTGGGTGGGATGAGGTGTGGTGGGGGTTGCTTCCAGGCAGCGTGGGCTGTGCTTCCTCCTTCACCTTCACGGGGCAGTTGCAGTCCTGATCCTAAAAGGAAGAAGGTCTAGGGACAGACGTAATAACATGTTGCCTTAATGATTTGCTGCAATTACCATGCCCTGCACTTAACTGATTAACTAGAGCCTGGGTTCACAGGGTGTTTTGGCACCCTGTGTCCCAACTTTGTAGTGATAGGACAAGGGGGAATGGGTATAAATTGAAATCAGGGATGTTTAGATTAGATGTCAGGAAGAAATTCTTCACAGAGAGGGTGGTGAGGCACTGGAACAGGTTGCCCAGAGATGTTGTGGATGCCCCATCCCTGGATGTCTTCAAGGCCAGGCTGGATGTGGCTTTGAGCAACCTGGTCTAGTGGAAGGTGTCCCTGCCCATGGCAGGGGGGTTGGAACTAGATGATCTTTAAGGTCCCTTCCAACCCAAACCATTCTATGATTCTATGATTCTATGAACTTGAGGTGTCTGTGGGTGTGGGTGGCCACCCGAGGATGACATCCTTGCCACTCAAGCAGGTGTCTGGTGGTCCCAGTGCTGTCCCCTGGGTGGTGGGGGTCCAGGAACGGTTTTCCCATGGACTGTCCCTGTTGCAGGAGGAGCTGCGGCCTCGGCTGTGCCACATAAAGAAAGGCTCCAATGGCTACGGCTTCAATCTGCACAGCGACAAGAGCCGCCC
>NW_010257624.1:0-692 GCF_000690775.1 Eurypyga helias
CAGATTGATCTAGGAGTCGGGGTTTCAATGGGGTTTTTTTCTCTCCCTGCTCCCAGACTTATTGACGGGGTTTTCTTTCTCCATTTTGGTTTTTGGTCCTAGTCCCCAACCCCAGGGTTTTTGGATTTATTTTTCTGCCTTGCCCGGAACCTGGCTGTCTCCGCCCACAGGTGGTGAGAACCTGTATCATTTGTTCTATTTTTCTGTTCTTTTAATTACTTATTAGCAGTAGCATTGTTAGTAACTCCATAAGTTTCATTTATATAATTAGTTTTTATCTCAACTTCAGCGAACCTCCCTTGTTTTTCCTCTGACCCTTCCTCACTGGGAGTGGAAGGGGGGGGAGTGGTAGAGGGACTAACTGGTGGTGCTTAATTGCTCAACAGGCCTAAACCACAACATCTGTGAAGTGTTTTGGCAAAATTTCCATTAAAATGTCAATTAGTCCATGACCTAGTTTTCCATCAGGTGTGGGTGGGATCACTCAGGATAGGAAAGGTGGAGTGTCACGTGGGATCATTGGGCTCCAATGCCAGCTCAGGTCAAGTCACTACCATGCTTCTGGCAAGGCTGGACCTCTGTAGGTTCAGGTGATCTCTGCCAGAGTTATTCCTACAACACACAAAATTCTGAACAATGGTTATTAGCAGCAATTACTGTCCATCATACAATTTAATTCATTGGCTAGTTTT
>NW_010257625.1:0-423 GCF_000690775.1 Eurypyga helias
TTCCACAAGAAACCAGCAAGGCCAGCAGTCAGCAATGGCAATAAGTGGTAAACGTGAACTAGGGGATGCCCATAACCACAAAAAAACAGCGTGCCTTGTAGTCCTTCAGCAAGCCTGGTGGAAATGCTACACACCATCAAGCTGAAGTCCTGGCACCTCTCATCACAATTGGCAGAGATTTCATTCAACAGGAGAAAAACTCACACTCAGAATAGCAAAGCTCAGCTGCGAACGCTAACTGCTGCTCGGTGGGACAATACATATGATTTTTCTTCCCACACAGCAAGAGCCGAGAGGATCTGGCAAGGACATGCGGGCAGATGCAAAGTCCCACTTGAATCCTTCAGTACCTGCTCAGCACCCACTTCCCCGAAGCCCCGGGGGCAAAGCCAAGCTATTATTATTGTAGTTACTTAAGATTAG
>NW_010257626.1:0-434 GCF_000690775.1 Eurypyga helias
GCGCAAACATGCCGACGTGGCCGCCGGCACCGGGGAGATGCCCTGAAGTAACGCAGCCGCGGGTGGAACCCCGGCCGGAGCCGTCGGGTTTCGGGAAGCCAGGTCCTGCTGCGCTGGGACATCACTCCTCCTGGCCAGGGCTGCGAGATGCCAGGGATGCTCCACAAAGGAACCCAGCTGTCGAGTGAGCAGGGTCCCCGCAAGACCCCCTCCCCGGCTCCCCGTGCCGCAGACACAGCAATCCTGTGGGAACCCCCTTCCCAGGGCAGTCAGAGACGCGGCCGGCCTCCCCCCTGCTTTGCACAACCGTGGGGTTACGTGCGGTTAACGGCCTTCCCGGCAAAGCGCGAAGGAAAACATGAGGTAACAGATGTTGGAGGAGCAGTGCCACCCACACGCTGCGCGGGACGCTGTTCCAAGTGTGGGAACGGCTT
>NW_010257627.1:0-222 GCF_000690775.1 Eurypyga helias
TAACGAGGAGCTAAAAAAAACAGGCTTCCCACCCGCAGTTGCACCCCAGACGTGCGCTCGGTGCCCACCCACCCATGCAGATGGACAGACAGCCACCACATCCACTGAAACGGGGTCTGAGGGGCAGCAACAGCGACGCGGAGCCCCCCCAGGCACGGGGGGGACGTTCCCTGGCGCGTGCGTGCGGAAACACACGGGCCTGCGAGGCATCCAAGGGCATTG
>NW_010257627.1:285-534 GCF_000690775.1 Eurypyga helias
CATATATTAAAAATCTCCTTTTTTCGTCATAAAAGGGTCGTTCCTCGTGCTGCTGCAGCGCCAAGGGGGCTGCAACCCGCTCCCAGGTTGAATACCGGGGGAAGTGAGCTCCGGCGAGCGGGCAGGAACCGTGTCCCAGGTCCTGTGCTGGCAGCTGGCTCAGGGCACAGGGCTGCTGGTGGGTTCTCGGGGGCCAAGCTGGGGTTTTGGGCCCAGCAGAGCTGTGGGGCAGGCAGGGCGGCGACACAC
>NW_010257627.1:564-2458 GCF_000690775.1 Eurypyga helias
CAGCACCGCTGGCTGAGAACACGGTTTGCAACATCCCTCTGCACGGGGCTGGTGCGGAGCGCAGCGCGCTCGGCTCGGGATCCTACCCCGGCTGGAATTTCCCCACCGAAATCGCGGCAGAGTGATGGGAAAGCCGTCCTCTCCAGGGAAGGAGATGCCTGCCTGCATGCCTGCTCACAGGAGACTGATCAAGCCCGGGAGCCAGGGCAGGTCTTGCAGCACAGGCCGAGTTTCTCGCTCTCCAAGCTGGAGAGAACAGACACGGTGAGCCCTCGCACCAAGCCCTTCCCTAACGCCTCCCTCCCCGCCGGCGCAGACCCCGGGGACTGCAGCAGGATGGGAGGGCTTTCCACCCTCGGCAACCAACACCGCACCGAGCGACGTGGCTACGAACTACCCCTTCTGGCGCCGAGGGGCGAAATCGCGCTGTCTCCGCAGCACGGGCCGAATTCCTTAGGTATTTTGAAAAGGAAAATACATCCCTTCCCCTTCCATCCCCTCCCAAATCTGGTATTTCTGAAGTCATGAACTCCTCCTCCTCCTCCAGGATCAGAATTTCTCAGGGTAATTTCTCATATTTCATGCATGACCTTGATGCCGGGAGAACCACAGCTCCCTCCATACAGGCGCCTTTCCCGGGCTACAACCGACTCCCTGATCCCAGTTTGTCTTTTCCGAGACACGCCACCGGTCTGCGAAACGGCCGCCAAAGATCCTCCGTGTTCTGACACCAGCTGAGAGTGAGCTCATCCAACTAATTACCTAAATTAATCTGCTCCACGCGGGCCCCAGCGAGACGGGGCTAATTGCTGGACACCGGTTTATTCCGCTGGAGTATTCCCCCTTCCTCCGCGGGAAAGATGTCTCCCTGGCTTGTCCCACCACTGTCCTCTCCGGAAGGACAGGGCCAAGTCTGCTGTCCTGCTGAGCCTGCGACAAGGGCAGATTATGCCCTAGGACCCAGCACGCCCCTCGTACCCCTCCCCTCGAAGCCTCAGCAACCCGTGCCTCCGGGGCCGCAAAATCCCACGGCACGCCCAAGGTTTCGCCTGCTCTGGGATGGCCAGGGTCCCCGTGTGCCTCTCCGGGGAGAGTCGGCAGGGCACCCCCGCGCACCCCTTCCCCAGGGCTCCAGCCCCCGCCCGGCTCCCAGCGGGATCAGGAAGGAGCCTGGCAGCCTCACCGATGCCAGAAGTGCCCCACGACCCACCGAGCAGCTCTGGGAGCAGCGAAAAGCCTTACTGTGTTCATGGGGAAACAAAGCCGAAGTGGCTTCTCTGATGTCTAACAAGGGTTGTGCCTCCTCCGGGGCCGTTCCCCTGGCAAACGCAATCACGTCCCTGCACACCGACCTGCGGGACGCTAGCAGGATGTTAATTCCCAACACACCGGGCTGAAACTGGCCGCGGTTTGGGAAGGTGCTGGAGGAGGGCAGGTGGACAAACCGCAAGAGCACGCAGCCCTTGTTCCCGTAGGAAAGCTGGGGGAGCGGGCAGCCGGGCTGCCCCGCAGAGCCCTTTAACCGCAGCTGGACAGGCGCGCTCGCTTCCCGGCCTCCCTCCTTCCTTCTCCGCTGCGCCCAGGCCTTCCCTCCCGGCCAAATCCCAGCCGCCGAGTGAATAAGGACATTGTTTGCAGCCACCGGAAAGCCAGAACGGAGGGAGCAGCTCGGAGCACGAGGGGGAGGAAGGGTGAGGAGGAGGAAGGTGGAACCGGAGCGAGGAAGCCGCAAAGGGCAGATGCCTGTCGCGGGAATGGCTCCAGACACCTGCAGCTCAGCCCAGGGACCGGGATCAAGGGCCCCCATTGACATCCGCATCCCGGCACGTTGCTGGAGACGGGCCTGGTCACAGCGGCTGAATTTTAATGCACCCAGAGCCGTGGCCCGAGGAGG
>NW_010257627.1:2521-3151 GCF_000690775.1 Eurypyga helias
GCCGGCCGGTTTTCTGAGAAAAACCCCACATGACGAGCCATTCTCATCCCTCCTGAAAGCGTCTCTCCACCTGCCAACACACCGGCACCTCGACACTGCGTGGGCCTGGGACACGGCAGCCCCGTGCCCCCCCAAAACCAGGATCCCAAACTGCTGCGGCCAGAGGGGAACCATCCCCACAGCCCAAAGGCCTCGGAGCATCCTTCCCACGATGGTGGGAGGGATGACCAGACCCAGGCAGGCCCAGGCAGAATCAGCTTTCTCAAACTCCCCACAGCCCCCACAGGAGGCCGATCCGCGTAGAGGGACAGGAAGGAAACGTTTGCGGGTTGGGGTTTCATCTCGCACACGTTTACAGTAAGCACCAGGCTGGCGGGGAGGTCACGGGCCAGAGCAGAAGGATTCAGGACTCACCTCCCCCAGCCAGGCCGGAGCACACGCACGCTGCTCCGGGGTTTGGCTTTTCTCATGGTGCTCCCTGGGCTGAGATCGGGCTGGTTTATCCCTGGCAGTGGAAGGAAGAGGGGAGCGGAACAGCGTCCGGGATATTAATAGCTGCCCTTGGTAGGAAGGGATGGGAACAGCCATGCAGCACGCGGGCATCGGAGACCCCCGAGCAGCAGGAGAGGC
>NW_010257627.1:3190-8330 GCF_000690775.1 Eurypyga helias
GGCTGCGGGGTGCCTCTCCAAGGCGCCCGGTCCTCACAGCGGAGTGGGGGGCGATGCCTCCTGCCTGCCCCATCTCCCTTCGAGACACTGCCCGGTCTCCAAGCCTTCCCCAGCACACTGGGGAGGAGCAACCATCAGGCTAAGCCCCCTTGTCCCACCTCCGGTGCCCGGCCTGGCACAGGGCAGCCGGATGCATCCCCAAGCCACAGTTCATGGTGGCTCAGCGGTGTCGAGGTCAGCCTTGTCCCACCCCGGACGCTGGGCACGGCAGCCCACGCCTCTCCTCACGGGCCCGCTGCGGGGCTGCGCCGGTGCCCACAGCCCGGCACGGCTCTTCCCCTTGTTTACACCCGGCAGAAAGGAAGAACTCGTTAGTAAGGGGAAAACAGGAGGCATTGTGTCGCGTGGGGCCAGCAGCGGGATTTCTGGAGGCCAGGAAACAGGGACGTATTCTTCATCGGGAAGCGACCTTCGGAAGGACCTTGAGGATTTTAATTCACCTCCCTGGGCCCCTGGGTGCCCCCTGCTCCCCAGTGCCGTGGGGGTTACTTGGGGCTGTGTCTCCCACACAGATGGGGGAAGGAGGCTCTACCCACGGTTTTTGGACCCCAACTTCAAGCCACATCCTGGCTGACACTGCTGTCAGCATCCTCTGAGCAGGGACAAAGGACTGCTTGGAAGGGAAAAGGGGGATAAGGGAGATTAAGGAGCAGGGAGCGAGGCTAGATGCTGGAGAAGCATCCCCTCTGTGCTGGCAGCCTGGAGGCTGAAGCCTTCCCAACACAGGGTGTCCAGTATGGGGGATGTGCCCCCCAAAACAGAGGTGCCCTGAACACCGAAGCCACTTCTGCAGCGTTAGAGGGCAGGAGGGAGGCCGTGCTGACCGTGCGCCAGCAGCGGGAGAGCTGCCCCCGTGCCCAGCGCAGCCCAGGGCAGCGAACGCGGGGCGAACCCTCTGCCAGACCTGGGGCTCAGGACTCAGCGCAGCCTGGGGAGGAGAGGAAGAAAGGAGCTGGGAACACGCCGGGAAGATGAATACGGGGACAGAGGAGCTGGTTTGCACACCGAGCGCGCAGCCAGGCCAGTCCCGAGTGATGCCGCCGGCTCCACAGCACAAAGATGAGCGCCGGCGATGCCCGTGCCTTTGGTGGGCACAGCCGTCTCCCACCCTGGATCTGCCAGGAGAGACGGCATCCGGCTGGGAAAAACACGCTCCTGTGCTGCATCCCGGCGGCGCTGGGACAGCAGATGCTTTTGAGTGGTGAAGGAGCAAGATGGAGAGTCCAGTTTTGAGAGCTGCGGCCACAGGCACAACCCGGCCCTCAGGGCAGCAAGGAGCTCAGGAAATCTCTCTCTGCTGGGAAGGGAGGGAGGAGATCCCACCCAGGCCAGCAGCCCTCCTGGCCAGCTTTCGGGAGGGAGAAGAGTCCAGGCTGCTCTCACCTGAGAGCAAGGAGAGCTGGGGAAGTCACAGGACTCAGCTCCGTGTTTACGAAGGACATGGTCCACATCTTCTCCGGCACCAGGGATGTGAGGGAGGAGCTCTTTTCCCTCCCTCTTCTGGTTTTAGGGGGAAAATGTCCAGGTTTGGGGATGCTTATGAATCAGTGCCAAAATTCACCCCGTTGCTGCGCTGTCTCTGGCACAGGGCTCCAGCTGCAGACCCCGGCACAAGCCTGCCCTGCCCACCATGACCCAGCACCCTTTGGGCAACCGGCTCCGGAGCGCTGGTACTGCCGGGGCCCCTCCGGGAAAGCGCAGGGGTTTGTGACACCTCAGAAAGTTTCAGGCATCCCAACCCAAGCGCCCTGAGCAGCCTCTTGGGACCTCAGAGTGACACCAACGCCTGGAGCACATCTGGCCCCGATGGCCAACACTGCCTTGCGCCTCCTCCACGCCACGCCAGAAGATAAAAACTGGGCCCTGCAGCTACACGGACAGGGATTCACCAGGTGCCACAGTTTTTTGGAGCCCAAGAGATTGTACAAGAAGTCCTGCCCCTTCCACCTTTGGCGTGCTCTGTGCTTGTGGTTTCCGTGAACATTTCAATCAGTTTACATGTACGTTACGGGGGCCCTTACCTCCTTTTCTCCCTCTTCTGCCTCTGGTTTCATACATCTGGCCCTTCCCAACCACCGATCCAGCTGAAAAACTAAGCCAGGGGAAGAAGCAGTCCTTTCAGGTGGATCATCTCCCCAGACTGGCTCTCACAAGGGTTCTGCCAGCTCCAGGGGTGTCAGTCTGGGCAGAAATGGGGCGTATTTCAGCACTGAAGCTCAGTCGAACCACAAAATCCTGCTCCTCGCACAAACCCTGTTGCTCTGACATATCATCTGTGACTCGCTCCTTCCAGAACCCCCACAAAGAAATAAACAGGCTTTGGCAGCACCCCCAACCCTCCTCAATCCACTGCTATCCCAGCCTATTCTAGTTTTGTGGGATCCCAAGACCTTCCCAACGTGCTGCAAGCTCGGGGTCCCAGCCAGTCACCCCCAAACTGCCGTCAATAGCAGCCATCCTGCAAAGACCCACTCCCATCGCCTGGCAAGCACGCCTACCCCCATCTGCAGCCCCTGCAACGTTGAGAAACCCTCGCTCCCTCTTCCAAATAAACATCTTGGATCCGAGATCCAGCTGGCCTGTGTGATCTCAGAGCTTTCTCCAGCCAGCCTCTTCCGCCCTTCCTCCCGCTGCAGGCTGAGCTGCCTCTCCCCTGCCCAAAGCCCTCCACGCTGCACCCACCGCAGCAAGACCCGAGCTCTGGACACCAGCCCCTTCAACTTCCACCCTCCCCAATTTCTGCGCCGGGGGGAGCCCAGATCCCAAGGATCTGGCTGCAGAAGCAATGCCCATGTGCCCCCCCCGGCGTCCCAGCCCGCTGACCCAGAGACAAGGGGTGCGTGGGCAGCACGAAGCCCCTCTCCAGGCTCAGGACAGCACCAGAAAGAAAATTCTCCTTTGATTTAAGGGACGTGACTTCATTTTTTTTTTTTTTTCCCCCCCTCCCAACCGATCTGGTTAAACTTCCAACCGCTCAAGGCTATTTTAATTTGTACTGGTAAGTTAAATCAACACAAACAAGGGCAGAGCAGGTTTATATGCACCTCTATGGCTGGCTCGCACCAACCACAGCACAGCCAGGTCTCTCCAGGCGGCTGGTTTCGTTGCGTTTTTTTCTAATACAGATAAGGGGGGGAATGTTTTCCCTGCACCTCCAACTGACAAATGGAGCCTGAAAGTGAGTTGGGAGTCAAAGCCTTGCGGAAAGTCAAGGTGACTTATGTGCCAATAGGCTGGATTCAAAGAGCTTTGCAAAAATGCAGATCGACTAACCAGATTTATCAAACCCGTTAAGGGCTTAGAGGCTGCTTAATTCTCAAAGGTGCCACGGAAGGAGCCCGGCTCACCGAGGGATGGATGGGGCTTACAGGGGTGGCGATCTCAACCTCTCGGTTGAGGAGAACAGGGGACTCAATTTCTCTTGGAAATGAGGTTTCAACGTGCCGGGATGTTTACTTGCTCCTCCATCGCCTACTTTAAAGAAAAAGAAACCAAGTCCCGCTGCCGCAGACAACTGCTACGGGCATCTACCCACAGCCACAGCAGCTGCTGCTGCAGCTCTCCAGCGCCAGACACCCAGAGGAGTACGGACTCCATCGGATTCAGCACACGAGCTGGAGAAAGGAAAAAAAGATGACAAAAAAAAAAAGAGGACTTTGCACTTCCCCAGCTCCCCTCGCCCGGCATTTTGCAGGCGGGAAGCAGCCCGTCAGCACCTGCGGGCAACCAAGGCGACCCGCAGCGAGCCCGCCAGCCACCCTGCACCCAGAGGGGACCGACCGCGGCCGCAAGCACGGCCTGCTGGAGGCCAAGGACACCCCCAAGCTGCCTCCTCGCTGGGTTTGCGCTCTCCCCTTGGTTTGGGTTTTTTTTTTTTTCCACGAGGCGGCTGTTGAGAATCTGAAAGCCCGGATTATAATCTTTATGAATCCCATAGTTAGATCGCGCTGAACAGCAGCCCAGCAATACCAGATGTTCAAACAAAGCTGCCAACCGACAGCTGTCTGCAGCTTGCAGCGTGTTTTTACTTTAAAATGCAAAACGATACCAATCTCTATTAAAAGAGGGACGTTCGGAGCCTTGCGATAGCAGCTGAAGCCGCGGATATTGCTCTTTCACGCAGGGTGTGGCGGCAGAAGGAAATATCTCATGAACTACTGCTTAAGCCGCCCTCCCGGCCTCCCCCCCGCCTCAAATCCTGGCCCCTTTCCTAATGGGAAAGAGACTCACGTTACCGCCTGAGTGCCGTGAATGTACCAGTGCGTGTCCAAACAAGCCAGCGAAAAAGAAAAATGCAGCATGAACAAACACCATCTCACGAAGGATGCCAGAACGAATCTGGGCGCTGCACAGCCCGCACCTGGCTCTCCGCGGCGTGGGGGGACGGAGGGAGCCAGCCCAGGGTGGAGGGTGCCGCGGTGCCTCTGCCCCTGACCAAACCGGGGGTGCAAAGGGGCAGCAGAGCCGCAAGGGATGGAGAGGCATCTTCCAACGCGCCCACCCATCGTCCCGCCTGAGCCCGGGGTCTCCTCCGAGACGCGGCGTGCAGCAGGTTTTGGACTTGCAAAGCTTCGTGCCTTTATTCGTTAGGCTGGCTAGGAGCAGGCGCAAAGCCCCACGTCCCAGCTCCTTTCCCAGAGCTCAGCCTTGCTCTCTGCTCTTGCTCCCTCTGGAAACGCAAGCCAGCCGCACCCGCTGCGTTTTGGGGGCGGTGAGCCCTGAACGTGCGGGGCACAATCCCTCCGGCTCGCAGGAACGGTGCGACGAGGGCTCTGACTGAGTCAAACGTGACGTCCCAAATTCCCCACCAGCCGCCATCGTAGGAGATCTTTGGGACTGGTCCCAAGGCTGCCTCATTGTGCTCCGAGCAGCGGCAGCATGAATGAATCACACTCCTCAACGTGACGCCCAGCTCCCAGCAACGCACTCGGGACCAAAATATTTACGTTGCAAACGAGTAAGAATAGGAGCAGGTCCCCTCCCCAGGCTGGGGACACGTAAAGGCCAACCGGGTCTGTCATCAAGCAAGTGGGCGGCGGGAGGGTAAGAACGCAGGAGGCAGCCCCGTGGCTTGCAGCCC
>NW_010257627.1:8357-8573 GCF_000690775.1 Eurypyga helias
CGAGCACTGGGACTATGATCCCCGTGGCACCACGCTCCCGCCGGAGCTCAGCAGCCAGGCGACACGCGAGGGAGCATGCTGGGACCTGTAGTTTCCAGCCAGCCAGCTGCAGAACGCCACCCACCAGTCAACAGGGCTGGGATGAGAGAGATGCGAGGCCCCCCGGCTCTCGGCACGGCACCAGCCGCAGCGCCTTGTTGGCAGGCACCCGGCCAA
>NW_010257627.1:8901-9138 GCF_000690775.1 Eurypyga helias
TCTGAGCCACCGCCCTGCCATGGCTGGGGGCGACCACCTCCTCGCAGCACCCTGGCTGGGCACGCAGCCTCCCCCCCCACCCCAGCAGGGCCAGGACCGTTTGTTGTCCCTTGGGGAGCCTGGCACCCCACTCCTTGCCCGCTCGCCCTCCCCTCTGCGGAGGAAATCACGGCGCCCGGCTGATGTCAGGAGGCATCACTTCACACAAAGGCCAGGCTTCCTGGCGGGGAAGGGGTG
>NW_010257628.1:0-22851 GCF_000690775.1 Eurypyga helias
GAGTTAAACCACGACAGCTACAAAAGCCAGAGTAGAAGCAAATCAGAGCTGTTGGCTCTGGGGGGCTACTGACCCTCCGAGAAAGGAGGCATTGCTGTCACACAACATTTCCGAGGAGGCAGCCATACCCACAGGCTTTTGGAACTGCTGGTGAGGAACTGTGCACCCCGAGTCACAAAAAAGTGTTCTTTCCCTCACAAACTTACCATCGGGTGAGAACTGATCTCTGTCGAACATGGTGATGCACAGGACATCCTGGTACAGATCCTTAATGAAGAACTGGCAGTTGAAGTTCCACTTGGGGTTCAAGGTGTCCTGCAGGGTCCTCGTAGTGTAGCTCTGAGAGCCCATGCTGATTTCACAATACGGGTTGCTCTTCCCTAAACACAGAACAGGTAGTGAAACGCCAGTGCAGCGCAGCACCCTCCCTCCCCGCCCGGAAACGGCTTGGACACACATCGATGCTGCCGTCCAGAGACACGGGTCAGGCAATCCCTCTGTCCTAGAGCAGCACAGAAACTAAATAACAGCTCATTCGTTCAGAAGCTGCAGCTGAATCCACAATGTTTCTCGGGTCACCAAACTCTTCTCAGCAAACCTTTACAAACGCTGCAGGAGTAAAAGTGATTTGAACCTATTTCCTTCACTTACCATTGGGCTTACAGGCCTTTAGCTCTGTTGCTTCAATCACATGCACCATCAAGCGTCCTATCCCCGAGGTCTTCTGTGAGCGAGCTGGGAAGAAAGCCATCGGAAATAAACAGACGGGTTGCAACCGTAACAACCGCCCGCAGATCTGAAGAGGGAGATCCTACCCGGACACCGTGGCATCCTCCAGAAAAGGCCCTGCCCACGCGGGCGGGCGGATGAGAGGGAAATACAGAACTCGGTAGGTACCTTGATAAGCCTTTTCACGTTTCTTCTTCTCAGTTTCAATGTACTGCTCTGATGCCGCCTTGATTTTCTGGACCCAGGCAGTGCTGCAAAGAGCAATCCCTATGGTCAGGGTCATACCACAGGCAGGAAATTCCTCACTGTCAGCCACTCTGCCTCAGTCATTTTTTACCCCCACTGGGTTTCAGAGGCATCATGAACCAAGTCAGTTCAAGGACTACAGCGATGGAGTTTGCGGATCTAACCTTATGCCATATTTCACAGAATCATAGAACAGTTTGTGTTGGAAGGGACCTTAAAGACCATCTAGTTCCACCCCCCCTGCCATGGGCAGGGACCCCTTCCACTAGACCAGGTTGCTCCAAGCCTCATCCAGCCTGGCCTTGAACACTTCCAGGGATGGGGCATCCACAGCTTCTCTGGGCAATCTGTTCCAGTGCCTCACCACCCTCTCCGTGAAAAACTTCTTCCTGATATCTAACCTAAACCTCCCCAATTTCAATTTAAACCCATTTCCACATCAGCCTGAATAAATGGTGTGGACCTGCTGTTTTAATAAAGCCTGCTGGGTCACACTGAAGACGGACCAGGACTGGGGAAGAATCCTATGGGACGCTAGACTTGGCAGCCCCAAATCATTCTACACAACTGTATACTGAGGAGCAGTAGATGTGACTGGATTCCACTGCAAGAGCTCCTGCACAGGCAAGAGTAGAGAAAACTTGTAATTCAAGCGAGAGTCAGATGACTTTGTTTCCTGACTGGGAGACTAAACCCTGTCCTTGAACTCCGAGTGCCCCCCATGTCTGCTGGCTGGCAGCATGGCCTACAGCCATCACCAGCAAGTTTAAACTCAAGACCTGCGTTTTCACTACTCACCGCTCATTAATGTTGTCAGTTTTAAGCGTGTAAACTCTGTCAATGTGGGATATGTGGAAAACTGGCTCGTCACTTGAAGGGTCTGTGGGCAATTTCACCAGGACTTCATTAAGGAAAACAGGCTGAAAGAAAAGCAAAAACATCACTGTGGCAGCAACACCCGACAAGCGGAAACTCTGCAAGGATGTTGAAATACATCGTTTTACCGTAGGGAAAATTAAAGCTGTAGGACACAGGAAAAACAATGAGATCACCGTGTAAAGGATGTGAGAAGGGACTGAGGGAAAAACTACTATGGCCATACACCCCATTCTGTCTTCCGAGACAAGAGCTTTGTGAAAGGAGCAGGACTGCGTCAGCAGAGCTGCAGTGTGGAGCTTGGAAATCCTGGACATCTCTCAGGTTCCCGATACTTACACTTCTCTCCCCAACTCCAAAATCCTGAGAGCACACACTGTGTGGACACAAAGACTAAAGTTTTGCACCTTTTACTGTTTTCTACAGTAGGAAAAGTGTTTTTTTGTGGATGTCGGAGCTTGCACAAACTTAAGTGGAGGCTCCTGCTTCTGAACATCCCCCTCAGCTGCTCGGGCATGGTGCGATTTCTGCCCTTTCACAACAAAGTGGACAGAAGTGTTCATTAAACCACAGCACAAAAGCTTGTCCTTTCCCAGGGACTAAGCCAAATGGCCTGTGTGCCCACAGGAGAGGGGGCCGGATGGGGCCAGACGGCTGATTCCAGCAGGGACAACAGCATTCCTCACCAGATGCCAGGTCTCGCGGTATCACCGTGACCACGGGGCACCCCGATTCACTCACCATTTTGTACATTTTGAACTGGGAGTTGGATTTGGGGCTAAACAGTTTATCGGAGCCGGAAGAGACAAACTGTTTAACCATGTAGGTGAGGAGGAGGAAGTCATTGAAGAGAAAGCCGTACAGCTCCTTACTGCTCTTGGCCTTGTACAGCTTGCCACTGTGCAGGAGCTTCCGTGGTCCCAAGCAGTTTGTGAGGGAGTTGAACACCGGTTGCTAGGAGAGACAAAACACACTGGTACCAGCAAGTTACTGCAGGCATCAGCTCCCGCTCCTCCTCACAGCGGAGATCGCTCAAGCTGCTCAAATCCCCCTCTGTTTTGTTTAAAGAATTTACTTACAAGTGAAGAGAAGGGAAACTTTTATGATCTGCCATGGTATCAGCACTACTCCCAACTTAAAGCAGATTTAACCCTTACCAACAACATACACACGGGTCTGACTGGATGACGGCGTTTATCTCACAGCCACTTTGCTGTTGTGCAGAAGCTGTGTTTAAGAGCCTGCAGAGTCTGCAGTCAGGTCACCTCTTACAGGGCCACAATTAGGTAACTGCCACACTACCTTCTTCTCTTCTCCCAGGTGACAAGCGATAGAACAAGAGGAAACAGCCTCAAGTTGCACCAGGGAAGGTTTAGATTGGATATTGGGAACAATTTCTTCACCAAAAGGGCTGTCAGGCAGTGGAATGGGCTGCCCAGGGAGGTGGTGGAGTCACATCCCTGGAGGGATTTAAAAGACGTGTAGATGTGGTGCTTAGGGACATGGGTTAGTTGTGGGCTTGGCAGTGCTGGGTTATGGTTGGGCTCAGTGATCTCAAAGGTAATTTCCAACCTAAAGATCCTATGATTCTATGATTTTGAAGGTGTGTTGGTTTTAGTTGAGACAGAGTTGATTTTCTTCACCGTAGCTAGTATGAGGCTGTGTTTTGGGTTTGTGCTGAGAAGAATATTGATAACACACTGATGGGTTTAGTTGTTGCTGAGGAGTGTTTATAACAAGGCAAAGTGAGTGGCTGTGTGGTACTTGGTTGCTGGCTGGAGTTAAACCCTGACAGAAGGCTGTCCTGAACGCTACAGGAGCCTGAACCCCACACACCTTAGAGGATCTGGCAGTGAGGGCTTCTGTGCCCTTTCTGCATGAAGGAAAACTCTGGGAAACACACATTAAGTGAAATTCCAGGTGTCAACACCTGACTTAGCCCAGCAACAGCACGAGCAGAACTTCAGGGATCGGAATTATTTCTGTTCATTTAACCATTTAAATGGTATCAGTTTTAAGCTGATAAACTGAGATGTCTCCACTGTCAAAATCATGCAAAAACGAGGGCTCATCACATTATGGCTGTGAGCAGAATTTAAAAGCTTCTCTGCCAAGAGCTCAGCAGAGGATTGTGTTCCAATAACGGATGTGAGCAAGGACCCCCAGTTCCCCCCCAGCCTTTCCAAAACAGCTTGGAAAAGCCTCCGCCGTGCAGTGTATGGATGCGGGTACCTCGGCAAGACCTTCGCACTGGACGTGGGACTGTATCCATTCCAGCCTGTCCGAGTTCTCTTTCTCACGCACACCTTCGTTAACCTGAGAGCACAGCTCCTCCGCACGCTCCAAGGCAAGCTTGAGGTTGCTGTGATCGGGGTGGCTTTCTGATGTGTTCTCTAGAATCTGGCGTGAATCAAAAAGGGAAGAAACCAGGATGAAAACAGAGGTGAGCACAGGTACGACTTCTCCGTGCTGTTGGAGAAATCCCCATAGAGGGACAAGGGTTTTTTCTCCTTTTGCTATCAAGATCAAACTCCAAAGCGTTTACCTACAGCACCTCGCTCAGGGTACTCACACTTTTTATGAGCAGGGGGTAGCGGGTTATTCTTTGCATGGGTTTCAGGAGGAAACTGGAGAGGGGCATTCCTTTGCAGCGAGGGTCCAAGGCAAGTTTCTGTGGTGCAACCCAGAGATTTAAGAGAGACATCGCATTATTCATCAAGAACAGTTGCCTCACTGCACTGAAAACTGATCAGATTCAGTTTTCCAGGCATTACAAGAATTCTTAAATTTTTCAGGAAGCAAACAATGCTCATATCTAGAACAAACAGGAAAGCTGACGCTGACACTGTACTCAGACATTGTGCCAGCACATGCCATAGGATGACTGTTTATGCAGAAACCCTGCATTCCAAACCCTTCCAGCCTTTATTCTGACATAACAGACTCCATTCAGGTTGAAAAATAAACAAAGCCATGAAAGAAAAACCCCTGATGTCAACAGTTCTGGCGTTTCTCCTTTCACGGCCCCTGCATCAGCTGCAGTACGGCAGCAATTCCGCATTTATTCCTGCAGCGTGCCTGCCCGCGACACTCAGGGCACACCCCTGGCCCTGGCTGCAGCCCCGCCATTCAGACACACCGAACCGCAAGCGTGTTTGAAACAACAGCTTTTTTATTTCAGCTCCACAGACTTGTGAATTTTTGTGAAAGGTGCAGACACTGGCACCGTAGCTTTGCAGGATTAGCTGAGGTAACGAGCAATGGAATGGGAAATGGAGTCATAAATTAGCTGAAGAGAAAGACAGGTATGTCCATAAAAAGCACACTCAGCATTAACCGTGGTCATCATGCCCATACAACTTGGAACGTTTGCAGCTATTTCTGCAAGATTTTACTCTTTTGGGTTTTTTTGAGCTAGTCTACGCTGCTTGGACAGGCTTGTGTCATTAAGGAAAGGGGAAGGCACAAAAGGTACTGAATAAGATACCTTTAAGTAGTCCTTGAAGTCAGCATCTTCGTCAGTTTTCTGCTGCAGCAAGGACGCGCCGTTCAGCTGGCAGCTGCAGAACCGAATGTAGGCCTGCATGTGAGACAGCTCTGCTGCTAAGATGTCCCCAAGCATCTGCACCGGCATTTTTTCTCCTCCTGTTTTCTTACGCACTCGCAAGGCTCTGAAGAGGAAAGAAATCACCATCCAACTTTGCCGCCACGTCTGCGAGGCTGAAATCGAGATCCTTACAACATCCGCCCCTGGAAGGACACGAGCCTGCGAGGCGAGGTCCCTTGCGCAGCACGGGCGCTTCCAGGAGGTGCAGGGTCCAGCCTGAAGCCCCAGGAAGTCCCCGGCACAACATGCTGAGGTGAATGATCCGCCTGATGGGCTCTGCGGGACGCAGACCCTCCTTGGAGGTTTCATAGAATCACAGAATGGTTTGGGTTGAAAGGGACCTCAAAGATCATCTAGTTCCAACCCCCCTGCCATGGGCAGGGACACCTTCCACTAGACCAGGTTGCTCCAAGCCTCATCCAGCCTGGCCTTGAACACTTCCAGGGATGGGGCATCCACAGCTTCTCTGGCCAACCTGTTCCAGTGCCTCACCACCCTCTCTGGGAAGAAATTCTTCCTGATATCTAATCTAAACCTCCCCACTTTCAATTTAAGCCCATTACCCCTTGTCCTGTCACTACAGGCCCTTGTAAAAAGTCCCCCCCAGCTTCCTTGTAGCCCCTTCAGGTACTGGAAGGCTGCAATAAGGTCTCCCCGGAGCCTTCTCTTCTCCAGGCTGAACAAGCCCAACTCTCTCAGCCTGTCCCCATGGCAGAGGGGCTCCAGCCCTCTGAGCATCTTCGTGGCCTCCTCTGGACTCGCTCCAACTGGTCAATATCCTTCTGATGTTGAGGGCTCCACAGCTGGACGCAGCACTCCAGGTGGGGTCTCACCAGACCAGAGCAGAGTACAGGGGCAGAATCCCCTCCCTCGACCTGCTGGCCACACTTCTCTGGATACAGCCCAGGGTACGGTTGGCTTTCAGGGACAATCGGCATCAATCTCTACACTCAACCCGCATCCCATTTCACTGAGTTATTAGCCACTTTGCCTCTCCAAAGTTCATTTTTATAGAACAGAAGGTTGCTTTGCAGAAAACTGGGAAAAATGCTTCCCATGCTTTTGGGCAGGCTCTGTTTCTATGATATTACAGAAATGTGCATCTAGTCTTGCTGTTTATTCCCCTCTTTCCCAGAACAACTCTTCTGTGAGGTAGTCTGAATGCATTTAGCTGTTCTGAACGCACGCTGCACAGGAAATAATCACCAAGGACAGAAATATTTGCTGTAAAACCAGAAAGTTTCCTGGGGAAAGGAACAAGAGAATAAAGAAGAGGAAAACATAAAAAATGTGGGTAAGTACTCACTTCAGTAACTTTGTATTTGACATGATGAGTTCTTTCCAGTTAACGAAGATCAGCCCCAGTTCTCCTTCTGTGAGACAGCCCGAATCAGCCATCGGTTTTTGGAAAACCTGCAGTCAAAACATCAGAAAGGTGAAGCAATTCTTCAGAGACAAAAGCAGCTCAGCCTCTTGTTTAGCCTGGCACTGATTTTGCTTTTTTGGAATGCTCAGTGTCCAATTTCTCAGTAGTTAAAAACAATTCCTTACTAGCGCTTGTGACAGCTGTTGCTATTTTTCTGAGGCTTTTGACCTCATTCTGACGCTGGCATCACCATTTGCAAAGCAGCGACAAGCCCAGGGACCTGCAGGCTGACTGTTCAGCAGAAGAGCATTCCCATGATTTCGGAGTCAATTGCTACACAAATTATACTCACGCCATACCCAAAGCGCTCACAGTCAACCTGAGAGCAGAATTATCACTTCTTTCAGGGACCCTCACACAAAACCTCTGGATGGCAGAGCACCTGTGTAACACAGTGTATTTAACACCTTTTCACCACCCAGTTTTACACAGAAAGGTCAAGTCAGACTCCCAAGACCTGCTAACGCTGGCCAGTGGTTTTGTTTCCAGAAATAAAATGGGAGGCAAAGGCAGACAATAAACTTTGTGGTGCTTATACAGCTTCTGTCACGAGCCTGTGCAGCTTTGCCAGACACCCCGGCCCAGTCCATTGTCCTCACACTGAGCCCAAACACCCAAGAGCAGTATTTGGAAAAGAGGACGGTCCTTGGGGGAAGTTGGTTTTCACATCGTGGTGGTTTTGCCTGGTGGACAACCACATAACATTGGCTAGAAAGGGGGGGTGCTCACATCACCTCACTTTCTTCCTCTACCGTTTCACAGTTCCTAAGGATCCCTTCACTGCTGTTGTTCAGGAGGACAGAGGTGTACTTTTTCTAAATGCGTTTTCCCATCCAAGAGGTCTCACCTCTAAGACAAGCTGAAGATCGTCCATATACCTTTCCTCTGTCTGAATGAGCTCATGAATGTAGCCCTGCCTCTTCCTTTCCATTGGCTGCATGGTGTCAAGGCTCTGGAGATCAGCACACCCTACAAGAAGCAAGGCAGCGGTTTATTTCGATCCCGCTCAGGCCATCAGACCTGATCAATTCACAAAACTGCAGCAACGCACACCAGCCCACGGTCCAGACCATATGAACAGTGGTAATCCCCTGCCCACAGCCCCAGGGGGTTCCCAAATCGAGGGGTGTAGTGAACATTGCAGCTTTCCAGTATCTGAAGGGGGCCTACAAGGGTGCTGGGAGAGGACTTTTTACAAGGGCCTGTAGTGACAGGACAAGGGGTAACGGGTACAAATTGAGAACAGGGAGGTTTAGATTAGATATCAGGAAGAAATTCTTCAGGGAGAGGATAGTGAGGCACTGGAACAGGTTGCCCAGAGAAGCTGTGGATGCCCCATCCCTGGAAGTGTGCAAGGCCAGGCTGGATGAGGCTTGGAGCAACCTGGTCTAGTGGAAGGTGTCCCTGCCCATGGCAGGGGGGTTGGAACTAGATGGTCTTTAAGGTCCCTTCCAACCCTAACCATTCTATGATTCTATAATTCTATGACCCACACCCCCCCCGTATGCTGTTGCTCAGACTGTCACCTATTTATTTCCTCGAACATCCCTCGTTCCTGTACTGCAACACAGAACAGGAGTTCCTGACTTCCTGCCGCTCCATTTGTCTCCCCTCTGCTCCTCCTCTGCCATACTGTTTCGGAACCGTGACCTTCTCTTACCTTACGCAATGTCTCGTGTGAGATGACATAATCTAAAACGTGTCTGGTTCTGACTTGGGACATTTACTCTCCACCCCAGTTCTAAAGGGCTCGGCCTGGGTTCTTAATTAGCGATACCAACCACCAGCACAAGTTCATAAAGTCATCATGCAGAAGTTGCATAACTCCACGGTTACGCAACCTCTTTTTTTTTCCCTCACTTAAAAACAAAACGTGCCTGAAATATGTTATTTGTATATATCAAGTATGAATAAGCAAAACCATGCACAGGAACACACCATCACTGACACAAACCCAAGCTTTCTGTGGCAGCGTGCAGGCCCTACAGCTTCCCACGGCTGCTTCTCGTCCGTACGCACGTCAGCAGGCTGCATGAGAGCAGTGTTCGAAATGCAGTGACTGAACCAAAAACCGCTAAGAACAACGCGGCGAATGCGTTCAGATGGGTGAAGGAGAGCACAGAAGCTGATCCCTCCGTTAGCTAGCCAAGGGCTGCAACGTAGCAGGCTGGGGGCAGAGGAACAACAGGAACAATTGCAGGGCGTTTGAGAACACGCATCTGCCGCTCGATGCGACGGCCTCAGGTTTTAGTACAACGCAAGCTGCGGATTTCGCAGGATAGCAGGAAGGACAGCACAGGGACTCACTTAGATCCAGCGTTTCTAGAGGAATGATAACCTTCTGAGAGTTCACGGGTGTCGTGAACGGCAGCGTGCCCTACAGCACGAGGGGCTGCGTCTCCCCCGTCACCCTAACACAGCTAGGACAATAGAATGTGACTTTCATCCATCCCCTGCCAACGGAAAGGTCTAAAAACAGGAAGGCTGCTCTAAATAATGAAATGTGTTAGTAATTATTCTCTGGGGGAACCAAGGAACGCTAGACATTTGGCTAAACTTGATGCGAGAGCGGCCTAACGGGAACATCACAGGCTTGTGCGCTTCCTGCTGGAGAGGCATCAAGGAGCAGCATCCTTCGGCAGAAGAGGAACGCTCGTCAAACAAAGTTCTCAGATACCACTAAGTGTTTGTACAAGGGAACCCTCCGGACAACACAAGGAAGTAAAACTGTAAAGGCAATAGCTAGATTTAAAATCAGGACTTTTCAGTTCTCTTCTGCAGCCCTAAGGAGGATCACGGATCTTCAGCTTTCTGACAAGATTTGAAAAAAAAAAAGCCACTTTTCATGGAGAAACGTGGGATGGCAGCTCATTTGGTCATGCAAAACACTGCTCCTGGCCTTAGTTATTCCCAAAGTTAGAGTCAGGCCAAAATTAGATAAGAAAAAGGAGTAAAGTTACAGATCAAAGTGATCCCTATGAAGTCTGGTATCTCAATGCATCAAGATGGACTGTGGCCAACATGTGCTACTTCTGCATTCCAGCCTCATTCAGCCGCCTGCCCAGGGCTGAGTTTAAGCCCACCTGGTTCCCAAGACACGACATTTTAGGGCAATCAAGAGCCTGCACAGTAACCAGACTTTATTTGCCCAGATTTGGAAGTCTCGGCTTTGAGGACGTGGTTCTCCGGCGGCAAAGCAGGGACGGGCTGAAGCGCCTGTTGCTGTTTGCTTGGATCGCAGCTGTTAGAACCACCCACACGCCCGTCTCATGCTGCCTCTGTGCCTGTCTCATGCCGGCTCCGTAAAGTTGAAGCAAACACTGGAAGGAAAACAGGCCTTTTTTTTACGTACCTAAAATAGCTTTAGCGTGTAAGCTCATCCTCAGATACAAAAATGCAGTTAACTGGCTCTTGCACTAACCTTGTGGTTGGACTGTCAGCTCTTGGGGTGAACAGACGAGCGGGATTTTGTATTTAAGCATACGCTAGTGAAAACGCCCCAAATTTTGATGGGTCTGAGGTGACTGGCATAAAGCCAAAGTACCCAATCCACACGTCTGATTTTACCGGATCAATTCAGGCATTTGGATCTGAAGGGAAGGAAGGTGAACGGGACAGGGCATCGAACCACCTACCTACTGCATCTGCCAATGTTTTTCCAGAGTGGCCGTAGCAACCCACGGGCTCACTGGTAGGGAAGGGCTGGACCTGCGTCTCTACTCAGTCTCCTCCCACGTTGCTGTTCCCTCCTTTCCTCGCATCAGCTCTGGCACTTCTCCGGCTCCCAGCTCACACCCTGGCAGCAAAGGAATCCCGAAGAGGGAAAAGAAAACAGTAGCTTTCTGCTAGCTGAGCGGCCAGGAATGTGCGTGGAAGCGGTAAACTTGCCTTTTTTGGCAGCAGAAAGCTGTTGGTTTGGCTTCTGCCTTGTACAGCTTCACCCCAAACTCCCCATACGGCTAACGAAAGCCAAGTGAGATTTTGGGGAGCGCCTGCAGAGGGGAATCTCAGCTGCTCGCACTGGGGCTCACCTCCCTCTGCTGACTAAACAAGAGGTTGACTTTGGCCAGCCTGCCTCTTCCACCCTAAGCAGGGGGCTGCCAGGCTGTTGGGACAACCCGGGGCACGACCTGCCCAGCCTCGGCGGAGAACAACATCCAACGGAGCCAGCGGCGGGTGTCTGGTACCGTCGGAACTCGGGGCACAGCGAGCACGATGCCTCCTGCAGATGTGCCAGCTGTTGTGGTAACTCCTGCTCGCCCAGATAAGGAAGCAGCTGGGTAAGGGCAAGGTAAAAGAAGCTGGAGAGTTTATAAACAGGAAATCCCAGTCTCTGAAGTTATGGATAAAATTATCCTTCCCTCTCCAGGTATACCTGAACCAGGAATACTTTCTGCTGACTAACGTAACTAACTCGGCATGAAAAACTACCGAGTTTCGCAGCTAAAAGACATTCAGCCCTGCAGAATATTCAAACACCTGAAAAATAGCGGGGGCTGGGGCAAGAAAACCTTCCCAGTTACTGATACATTTGGCATTTGAGTAGTTCAAGGGGATGAATGCCACTTTCTAAAGAAAATAAATCCTCCAGTGAAATAGAGATGAACGAGACCCAACACCAGTTCAAAAAACTTTCATTTTGGTTAAAAAAGGGGAAGTGAATTAGAATTCTTCACTTAAAATTCCAGAGAACTGAGGTCAAAATCAGATGGATACAAGGCTTTCAAAGATGCCCAGGGCATCTTTGGGCACCACGTGCTTTGTCCCCTTCCCCAGCGAACTCCCCCACTCAATGAGCAATGAAAAAAACATATCAAAAATGACAACTGTGGGAAGGCATCTCCAGCCTCAAACACGAGCTCAGGCTCTTGCCCGGAAGGATCCATCTATGCCAGAGGCACCACTGCCCTGGGTCGCTGCCGAGGACTGTTTAGGGGTAGAGGTGGCCTATATAAACTGTGTTTGTAAGTAAATAGCTTGGTCAGTTTAGGGTTGTGGGTTTGGGTGTTGGTTGGTTGGGGTTTGGGGGGGGGACGACGACATTATTGGTTGTGGTTGGTTGCTGTTGGTTTTTTTTTAATTTTTGAATTATTTTTTTTTAAGCTCAAGCCAATTGCTATGGATGAAAAAAGCAGAGAAACCTTTTTTGTTTGTTTGTTTTTTAGTTTTTCCTCTATTAGCCTGCCTCAATTTTCCCAGACTACCACTGAAAGACTACATCTCACTCTAAGTACCATGGGCTGTCATTACAACAGTCCCTTTAGTACAGCCAGAGACAGACTGATGGTACCACGGGACATCACCCATACCCCTCGTACAATCTCTGCTGGCTCACACAAGGCTAACTCACATGCAACGTACTCCTGTCGCTGCCTGTAGTGGTCAGCAGCCTCCATGCCCACTGAAACCCTGGAAAGGAACCAATCCAAGAAACTTGCCATCGTGGAAAGGTGGGTTTCCATCAGGCCCCAGGAAGCATAATAAAATCTTGTACCCAATCTCCCCATATCAGTAAATGCAGTATACACTCTTTGCTACAGTAGATTAAATTTATGGTTCAATTTTCAAGGGGTAAAAAGCCAAATTAAGTCGCTGTGCCACAGAGCCAGGTAACATAATGCTTGTACCAAGCTATTCAGGTGGGACAAAATCCTCCCCAGATGGACAAAAGAAACCACAACAGACAAACTAGATCCTTTTGTGTGTCCCTTTAATAAAATACATTTGCATAGTTATCTTACAACTTTGTGTAAAACCAAAGATGAACAATTGCCTCATGCTAAGCACAGCCTGCATTCGCATGTCTCAACAATCATCCCCAAACAGTGATACTCTAGCTTGAAAAGAACAACAGAAGAGATTTTAAGGCAGCACACACGGTTGCGTAGCGAGTTTATTAGTTCGTTACATTGCAGTAGCATGACCCTGTAGCAGCTCCCAACACTACAACAGGCCAGGGTTCGCCGGCATATAGGGGTTTTCAACCCCACTCAAGAAAATCACACAGGGATACGATCTGACCGAGCGTCGAGACGGCACGAATAGCCAACGACTGGGAGGAGATGTTTCAATTACTGGTGTGTGACGTTTCCAGTGGGGCTTTACGCCTCCTGCACTCCCAGCTGGAACATTAACACCACCGACACTGTGACAGCACTTGGTGTGCTTGCACACCCTTCCCGACCACTGATGGCTCGCACTGCCCAGCCCCGCAACGGGGTCTCGGTGGTGGCTCAAGACTGCTGCTGGGAACTCAGCCCTGCACACTACGCTTTTCGTACAACCACGCTTCCGGAGGTGTTATGATGCAAACCAGACCGTCACCAAACCAGGAAGCGTTTCAGTACCTGTTCTTGTGCGTTACAGCATCGTTTACATTCTTACCCTCCGTCCCACTGAGGCCCCTGTTCTCTGCTGGCCCACAGGAAACAACATGACGCAAGTGCTACGCTGCAGGCAGCATCGCAGTTCGCTTTCCCAGTTGGCTTCAGTTTTAACTGTTAACTGTGCGAGGCTCTGAGCATGGCTTAGACTCCCTGCTCTTCACCAGGAACCACCGGTTCAACAAGAAACTCTATTTTCCACCTTGTCCTAAGTTCCAAAGCCAACCTCTTTCACCCAAATAAGGGGCGAGCACTTCAACGCTAGCTTTGCTTGGCTGGCTGGGATGACAGCTGAACCCAACTCTACGGACTTGGATGAACACGGGAGTAGATTGCACGCAACAAGAGGAAAAGTAACATTTTTTAAAGCAAATATTCAATTTAAACCCAGCTACACATCTTCAGTGATAAACAATATCATTTTAAAGTAATCTTGCCTCAAATACACCCTCAGCATAGTCTTCCCTATCGATGACCTGGTATCTGTATGCAATCCTTTCTGCACCAGTGCGGGAAGGAGCAGAGCTCTCAGGTGATTGCACCTCAGCTGTGTTAGCCAGACACATGCAGCAGAAGGAAATGCTGAAGGCAGGGACCACCTCTCTCTCAATCAGCATTATTAAGGTCTATCATCATCGTTATTACAATCAGAGAACTGAGAGTGTACTCAGGTAACACTGAAACATGAAAAAGGTAACTGCGAAAGCCCCAGATGCTTCATTTCAACACTCATCGTTCAAACTGAGGGGCAGCTGCTGCAATAATTATCAGTGCTCATATCCACATACCCAACTATGTATTTCACATTACTTGTGTGAAACTTTACCTAATACTACCCTGATCTCCAACTGTATCCATTAAAAAAGTGGGTAGAATGTCAACTGTTTTGGGAAAATGCCATGTAACTATTTCCTAGAACATCCCAGATAGGATGTGAAGTTGGTTTTCATTTTTTCCAAAGACAATCAGTAGTAATTTGGCATTCAAGAACTGTCACTGAACTTTGGGAAGTCAGTTTGGCTCAAATCCCACAGGTTAACGGTGCCTTTTAGAAATGGGATAATCTATACAATCACCTAATGATTAGACTACAGTAAGTGACTGCTTGTTGCCACTGGTGTAGCACAACACGCTTCAACCGGTATTAAACACGCTTTCCAAGTCAGAAATTCAGAGAAGGCAATTCAGGGTGATTAGCGTATTTCAGTAGAAATACTTAAAGTGTAGTTTCATAAGGAAATCAAGTCAGCTAGAATACTTGAGGAATTATTTGCCTACAATAACATGATCTCATTCGGTAACAAAATACTGGTTTAGACAAAATACATCCAGAATAAAAATCCATCTGTAGTTTTATGTAGGCATGTGTATTGCACAAAAGGTATCGCTCCGAACCAAAGGGCACATGTACATTATTTGATCAAGTACATTAAATACGTAACATCTCACTCTTTCTATAGAGATTTTGGAGAAAGGCTTTTAAAATCTCTGCAACTGAACTAGCCTTTTCCTGATAGTACCTTCACAACATTCATATACAGAGAGAGAGTAAACACTGTTTTGTAAACATTTCTGATTGCATAAGTGACCTTTGCTGTTTCATAACCAAGTTCAGGAAACCAACCGCACTGAATATGGTGTCTCCTAATCTCTCCTGCTGTTACAGGAGCACACAGCTGCTTAGTCAGACAGGTAGTCTGCTATGAAGTCAATCCTTCTGCTGAAAGGGGTTTCAGGGTTCTATTCCTGAAGTCCTGGTGCCTCCCTCCCCCCAGATAATGAAACATGGGTGCCTTTACCGCACCGCCCTGCCGACATGCCATCGCTGTACCTTTACAGACCACTCTGGAGTGAGGAGCAGCGTTCCATTCTGAAACCCAAATGCTCTGCCTTCAGCTCCAGGGGTCTGTTAGTGTCACTTTTCTGGCAATATCTCTTTATCGAGGTTACCTCTGTATTAGGCTGCGAGTTTATGTAACAGAAAGAAGAGCAGCAGCTTTCAGACAGTACTTAAGCTCACTGCAGACCGCAGCCAGATAAAGCCACTATTCAGTACCATCAACTATTTACTGAAGAAAAGGGGCAGGGAAAGGGTCTGGTACACAGAGACTGTATAAGTTCTTACTGCAGTAAGTAGATGTTTGCTAAAACTGAAAGCAAATCTGAATTATCAGGATAAAGTATTTAAATGAAGGAGGTTGTTTAGGGATTGGACGTATTGAGCCAAAACAACCTGAATTCCTGCCATAGTCCTACTGTGGAGGAAGAAAAAGGTTAAAATACCCTCCACTATGCTTAACAGTTCTTTCCCCTGTTGAAAAGGGTATTAAATGGCTGGATGGGCTGCACCAGATCTACATCTTGTAGCATGTTTGTAATCACAGTGACTATCAGCAGCAGAGACAGGTAGGGTTTGTTTTCTGGATGAGCCTTGTAGGCTGCCAATTTTAAAAGCTCAATATGTAAGAGATTAAATCAAGTCCATTAGAACAGTAATCAGTGAACATTTTAATTCTGCAAAGTATGTACATTACAACAGTAGAAGAACACAACAGCCCATTCAAAACAGCTCAGATAAACTGTGCAAATAGTGGGTCTTTGTGTGTCTGCAATCCCACCAGGCAAATGATAACTTGATATGCATGCTAATGATCTACGATTATCAGTACCCAAAAAAATGCTAAAGGAAACGAGAATGAACAGCAGTGAAAGCCACACAAAGACCCACTATCCTTTCTGCTTTTACAAATCAACTGTAACTGTAGATGATAAGAAAACCCACAAAAACCTAATTTCTTGACTGGATCTAACGTTCAAACGAAGCAAAAGGATTGTGTCAGAGATATGCGAGCAGGGCTGGCTGCCCTGCCTCCCCGCTACAGTCAAACTCGGATAGTGGGTCTCTGAGGTGCTTTCACACTGGAAGACAACATTGGGTCCTAAAAAAAACAAACAAAAAAAAAAAAAAGAAGGATAAAATGAACATAAATTTGAAGAGTGAAACACATGAGTTCTATGGACAAAGACAGAGCAACACCAGAACGGTCAGAAAGGAATGACTAACATTCAGCTTTCTGAACACAGACATCATGAGCTTCTGCTCTTGCAATTTCATATTTATAAACACAAACAGTTTTCAGTACTTGTGACCAGCCATCACTGACTCTGAAAAGCACCTGTAGCTGATTCACTTGAAGAAGATAGTTTCTTCCCAAGGAAGACTTCTGTTGTGCAGACTCCACAACACAAGGTCAAGCCCTAAAAGTTTCTTTAAAGGCAATTGAAATATTACCTGAGATTTCAACAAATCCAGGACTTCTGAGAAACTTACTATGAGTCATTAGAAAAATCAGACGGAAACTAAACTTGTAAAGGAAAGCCTCATTGGAGTTTAATTTTTGTGTGCCAATGTGAATAATCTGTTCAAATCTGTTCAAAGCCTGAAAAGAAATGAAACCTTGTCTCTAATAATGTGTGTCCATGAAGCAGGAAGTTCCCCATCACTCAGTATACCCATCAGAAACCAAGGTCTACGCGGTCTAGAAGAGGCCTTGCAGTCAGGTTAAAGGCAGGTGTATGATGTGGGCTGCAGCTGCACATACCCTGCGGGCAATCCAGAGACTATTCCTGACCCCAGGGTTTCAACCTGGAAGCTTTATCAGGCCTGACTGCCATTCACCACACCGCTTTAGAAATACAAAATGACTGTGTCACTATGAATGAAGGGGCTGATTTCATATTTGATCCTTGGTAAAAGGGGTAAAATTCTGGAGCTGTTGAGTAAAATCTTAGAGTAAAGGAATAATCTTCAAGTGTTAAAAAATGAAAGTGGACCTGCAACATGCAATACCTCAAAGCCACGGATACCACAAGCTCTTGCTCCAAAAGGAGGAGTTACATGGCAATAACTGTAGTCTTTCAACATTCGTTGTTCATATATAGACAGAAATGCATCTGGCATGAGCACGTCAGCTCAGAAGTTGTTTTTTCACTGAGAGCACCACTGAAAATGAGTCAGCTACATTCACTAGACAGTGGTGGTCAGGAATTACTGATCATCTTTTGTGCATGGAGATAAACTTCTGGAAAGATAGCTCCTTGATGAAAAGGCAGGACGTCAGCACATGCCTCATCTCCAAAGGTGTCATGTCAACAAGTAAGTTTTGGGGAGGAAAAAAATTATGTACATCTAGTGGTATTACCACAAACATCAAGTTTGTACCTAAGGAAATTCACACCACTGTTATATGCATGTCAAGAACAGTCTACCGAGAGAGGATCCGTTCCCCATCTAACCAACATGCCATTGCACTGGCAGAAGGCAGAGCAGAAAGGTTTGAATGGGGGAAGGAGGTGCTTATCAGGCTGTGGGAACTACCTGGAGCTGACGTCTAAGCACCAGGAGGAATAACTTAGATGCCTGAGGAACTGCATCAATACTGGGCTCGGATAATAGGAACACTGAGCATAGGTATATTCACCCAGCTGAGTTGCTCAGGTCTCAGTAAGGATGTCTCAGAGATGAACAGGTCTCTAACACTAAGAGACATCCATAAACCAAGGATGCAGGTGTAGCTGGAGCATCTGCCCTGCCTGCATGAGAAGTATGTGAGGAGAGAAAATCTCGACTAAAGAAATACAAGGACAAGGCTCAGACTGGGTCTGTGGATAAGACGACAAACTGAAAAAAGCCATCTTGCTGAAAAAGCCATCTTGCTGAAAAAGCCATCAAAGAAGGAGAGAACAAGTGTCTAAGAGCAACTGTTCAAGACAGACGAGGACTGGCTGAAATAATAAGATAATCTCCAGGCCAGGCCAGCAGGAAGAAGGGTAGAATCATAAGCCCACCATGCCTACCCCACCTTACACACTCCTTGGGAAGAACGGGAAGAAAACCTGGTAAACATGTCTTAGGTACTGGCAATAGACAGAAGATCTAATCCTGAATGGCTGAGTAAGAACAAATAACAGAAGATTATGCATATTCCTTTACTTTAGATCTATAGCTATTTATATTTTGAAACCTCCTGTGTATCTTTTTATTCTTTATGACTTCTGCACAAACATTAGAATAAGGGCTACTAAAACGTCACTAAAACAAGTGTACCCATACTCCTGTGTGTCTTTTTATTCTTTATGACGACTTCTGCACAAACATTAGAATAAGGGCTACTAAAACGTCACTAAAACAAGTGTACCCATATTACCGAGGCCACGAGAGCACAGCTCAGGTGTTTTGTGTTCTGCCATCACCATGACCCGGTTGTATTTAAGAGACCTACTGACAGACCTATGACACTCTGCACTGATTTTTGTCTTCCCTGTGCCAGGATATGCAGCTACACCAACAGCAAGTGACCCTGTCAGCACACTTACTCTGTTCAGGGAGCTGTTGCAGCAGCCCAAGGGAAAGAACATCTCACTGACTCAAGTTCCTCCTTTGCTAGGGACGTTTGCTATTACAGCTATAGCTAGCAAGTCCCAGGAAAGACTCTGGGTGCAAAGGTGGTCCATATAACAGAGTTTAAATATGAGGGAAAAATCAGAATTTTCCTAAACTGCAAACCTATTTGAGTAAAACAAACGTACCTGCTACCTTTCAAATACCGTAGCATTTGACCATCGAGAAGTGACAGTGTGAGAAACTGCTATTCTTCAACAGAAATTCAGATTAACAATTCTATAAAATGTAACTGCATTTTTAAATTTACATTCTGTCAGATCTCTAAGCTGGTCCCTAGAGGGCCACATCAACATTTCTGTGGGACAATTCCTTAGGGATTTCTCAAGAACGCTACCTATAATTTCTGCATTATATTAAAATAAGAGCAGAAAACACTTTAAGGAAACCCAAGAAAGTTTGAAAGGTCAGTCAGTACATATTTCACTATTTCTCTGGTTGCAGAAGAATGGTACAGCGCTGGCTTACTGCTGACAGCTGACAAGCTCAGACTTCACACCACACGAAAGCAGCGCAGCTGAAATCTGTGTAATGGCATTTGCATAATGCTGTGCTTGAGAGCTAACAAGCCGTCCTGGTTTTGAGCAGGCTCTGGACTTTAAGCAAGATTTTTCTTGAGGTTTCCAAATGTGTATGTTTTAATATCACAAAGCGGCAAGTCCTAGTGCAGAACTGATATACAAGCTACCTTGTCCAAAATACTCAGATAATTTAAAAAAAAACTAAAATCAACATAGTCTTCATTCATCAATAGGTGGATTTTCTTAATTAAGCATCAGATCTGCCTCACAGAAAACAGATGACTACTTAGACAGAACTTTAACGCCTAAGTACAGATAACCTGGTGCACTCCTTGCTGACTGCCACAGGCTGATCTTTTGTCAGTATCATTCCAAAGGAAAATTCTGCTCACACAGCCACAGTTTGATGTGGATGGAAATATTTTTACTCCACAACACCAAGTCTGAAAAAAAGACAGCTTAACGACATACCAGCAACCAATGAGAAAACTTACTCATCACAGCAAATGTTTCCAATTACAGCTTGGTCTTAGCATCCCTTTTGTTGATAATTGGTACATGTAATCACCTTGCACTTACCACATTGGGCTACCTAACTCTACATGGAAAGACACCTGGTGTGATAAGCTAGTATCTCTTTTATTTTTGAAAATTCAGGAAGATTTAGTAGTTAGTCAGAACCTTAATTTTATAGCCCATTTGGATTTAGTCTATGCTACTTCTTCAGAATGGAGACTTTTGTCTGCATGTAAACAAACACAAACTTTCAAAGGATCATTTTAATGATTTAGAGATGCCTTATCAAAAGAATGCTAAGTTCAACCTAAATGCTGAAGTTTCTGATATCACAGCCACACTGGCTAGAGACATTTTATATATATATATATTTCTGTGTTACAAAAATGTAAACACAGGTGTAATTTAGCTAAAAAGAAAACCTCAGGAATGGTGCATACTCTTTTGTCCAGGTACCATAAAAGCTACCCAGAGAAAGTATTTTAGCTTTCCAATCCAAGCTGTACCTTCATTGCAAACTCACTGAATTCTTCTGTAAGAACACAACTATATTGATCAACTCGTAAGTGCAAACTGTGCACTGGCTATAGGCTACGAAGAGTCAACCTCATCCAGCCTGAGAAAATCTTCCATATACTGAGAAAACTACAAATGACACCCAGGGAAAACACAGCAAGTGAAGGAACGAGGCTTGTTATGTCAGAGGAGCAACTTTGACATCAAGATGTGTTCCAAACCTACTGATGGCATGGGCTGACATAAAAGGTAGTTTAGTCACAGTGCCCCAGGATGAAATGTTGAGGGAGTAAAAATGGCAGTAATTTTCTCCGGGAAGAGGGTGTGCATGTGGAGGGAGACTCCAGAAACCTTTGCTGTGTGTACGTGCCAAAGAGAACATTTTCACTGTCAGAGAGGTGTATATGCTAGCTGTCAGTTCTCAGCCTGCTGCCGATAAATCTCAGCTTGACGTGTGTTTTGATATAAATCTTCACATTCCCAGAGTTGGATGACAGCTGGATCGCTGGCAGCCAGGACACACACATTTACCACAGGACAGATCACTTGTTAATGCTAGAATCTTTCCTCCATCCTTCTTAGGGTGATTTTCACTTGACTGATAAATAGTTTAAACCTAAGTTAAAGATGACTACAGCAGACACTTTTTTGTATTTTATAAAACTCGAGCAAGTTCTACAATCAAGCACAGTATGCTTGAACTGACTCCCAGTCAGTGGCAGTTCCCAAACATATAAAGCACCTTTAGTGGAAGGGGAATACCTACCAAATTTTAGTATTTTAGGGCACCCTAGCACTCTTACTGTTACACACTGGCTGGTTGGAAATGTGCTGGTTGTGTGTAGGTTAAATAGAGAAGTATTTAAAGTAATTAGCACTACAGTAAAGTATTTAAAGAAAGGGTATTTAAAGTACCTGGATGCCTGGAACTCTGAATTCTAAACACAAAGCAATGCAACTTTGAAATAGAGCAACAAAATAGATAAAAAATAAAAAAGTTACTTACACTGCTGACTGGGATCAGAATCCGTGGTCATCTTCACATAGTTTGAGGGGAAGAGACCTGTCACACCACTGATTTCTCCTTGCCACCAGTCAGCATCATCTTTGCTCAGTACGTTAATAAGCTGCCCTTTGGAGAAACTGAGCTCATCTTCGTTGTTTGCCATGTAGTCGTACATCGCTATCACTTGACACACTGGGCAGAAAAAACAAACATTGCAGGACACCGTCATACAGTAGTGAGACTATTTTTGAGTGTTTTACATGACCACAGGAAAGAAACAACGATTTCACATACAGTATTATGTACCAAAAATGCCACATGATCGCATCTTAGTGTGGAACTCTCCTCTGTTTTCTTTTACTAATTGAGCCGGGCAGTAATCTTTATTTCCACTTTATATAACTATGCACTTACATACCCAATTGATTCAGTTCATAAAGTATCTATTGACCTTCTACACATTTAAAGATAAAAGCAAGTATGTTTATCTCTTTTACTGATTCGCAGAAGAAAGTGAGTGTGATCATCTTACGGGTGATGCTTGTCAGAAAAATGTGGCAGAGGAAACATGCATTAGCTAATCATGAGCTGCTAGTTTGGCCAAAGGCAAGTTTTGTCCAGTGATACCCAGAAAGCTGTTGTATAAGCAGATCATAACTGTGGAGATCAGCACAATTTAAGCATGCAGAACTAAAAAAGTTTCTTTTCTGTGAAATAATCTCATGTGTACCCAGACATTCAAATGGAAACATCTAGTGGAAATTTGCTGCTTAGTCTCCCCTCCTTATAAGGATGAATACAGATAATACGGAGGAGCAGATATAATTCCAAGGTGTTTGTCAATGGCTGCTAGTTTTCAGTAAGACTTCTGCTGGCACCTAGAAACACAGTTTCCAAATGAGAAGAGTGTGGCTCTTCAATGCGTTCAGCAAAATCAGAAAGCTCTTGCCATAGAAGGTGGACTGCTGATCCTCACAGATTTCTGGATAAAAACGTCGCTGTATGACTTGGACTTTTTGCTGTAAAGTATGTAGAAGACAGTATGCACTAGGGAGGGACGCTACAAGGGACTGTTTTGATTAAGAAGTTGTGAGATTTTACCTTTCTTGGACAGAAATAAGGACTGAATGGACAAGTCTGTCAAAAGACCCAGATTCTGACTAGGACTTGACCTTCCACAGTCACACCACAATCAGACACGGCCATTAAACATAGCATTATGCTCGTTATGCAACTCAAACTAGTATCTGAACAATTGAAGCAGTTACATAAAATACTCTGAATGAAATATAAAGTAATTTTCTTTCCACCTGAGGGAGCAGCAGATGTGGTTCTTTCAGTGCTCGGACCCAGTAACTTCACATGGCTGGCAGGAAACCATCCTTTCTGTCTCTTTTTCCCTCTTGCCTGTAAATGTTTAGAATGGTTATTACACAATTAATAAAATCAAATAGCCTATAGACTGGAAAAAAATGCAACAAATCTGTCACACAGTTTTGCCAACAAAAGACAAAGAGTCAGGCTTCCAAACACCAACTAAATAGAATAATAGAATCATAGAATG
>NW_010257629.1:0-2079 GCF_000690775.1 Eurypyga helias
CCTGCACCCTCGGGTCTGGTGCATTTTAAGCGTCTGAGCTGGTTGCAGTTGACTCCCCTGCTAGTGGGCACACAGACGCTTTTTACCCAGTGCAGAACCTCCCCGTGGCTTCCTGAAAACTGTGAAAATTGGTTTATGTTATTCTCTGATGCCTTACTACTCCCCTGTGATCCTGGCAGCAAAGGGGCACAGCAGCCTGCCCATCTTTTCCTTCCCCAAACAACACTTCCTCTGTGTCCTCCATGTTCTTCTTCCTGCCAGTCCTTTCAAAAATCCCTCTTCTGTTGTTTCTGGGATTTAATCTTCCTGATCACGACTTCTCCTTCTTTCCACTTCTCCGTCATCTCCCAAGCTGTAGGAAAAACTGCCTCTGCCTGCCCCAGCCATTTCCTTGCCCAGCCTATTGCTGGTCAAAGGTCAGCTTTTAAGTTCCTATCTCTAATCAGTGAAACAATACCCTCCAGCCAGCACCAGAACCCCTCGGAGAATCTGCTGATTATTCTTGATGTGGTGGATACACCCTGACAAAGAAACTTGCTACAGTTTTTCAAAGAACCGACTCCTTAATGAGTTCATTACTCTTAACAGTAATTAGAGGTTACATACACAGGTTTCCCTAAGTTATCATAGGCCCGATGCACAGAGGATATTGAGGTCTAAATTGTCTCATGTGAGCATTTCTCTGGGGTATCTGCTCTCCAGAACACTGGAGGCAGCTCAGGGGTCTTCACGTGAGCTGTATGGATCCCAGTATGTCACAGACAGGAACTTTGTGGCTGAAAGCCATCCCCCAAAATGGTACTTTTTGAGTCTTAGGATGGGCTTTGAAGAAATTTGGTCTAAAGTCACCAAATCCTTTAGAGATGTTGGTTATTTTTGAAAGAACAAAACAAAACATAACCGAAACAACCAAACCCATGGGAAACCAAAAAAACCAAACCAAGGGAAAAAAAAAACCAAACCAAAAATGTTAACAAAAATCACCAAAGACTGGTTAACACAGAAGTAGGCAGATTATAGTAGATTACTCAAAATATGTCATGTTACATCAATAAGAGAACCTGGAAATTTAAGACGTCTTGCACTGTATAAACAGTACTTTAGGCTAAGAGACACATTAGTCCTCTCAGATCTTGGTTTCTTTATTATGTGTATCTTGCAAGATGCGCTTGCCTATAGGGAGGTTGTATTTGGCATGCCATTGTGCTAATGCCACACTCCTCTGCCTCCAACCACTCCCAGTTGGTTTACATGCACGTGCCAATAAAATACGCTGAAACTGTAAAGCTTTCTAGAAAAGCTATTAGTAATACTGAAGAGGAAGATGGAGTTTGGAAGAATGGTAAAACAAAGACAGGAGAACATGAAAGGTGAATAGGATTTAGTGTTTCAGTATTTCTGCTTTGAAGAGGAAATTAGAGTAAAATTCAGAAATAATTAAGAAAGATTGTACTAGGTTAGAAAATACATAGCTGATACCTCAGTAATTTGAGAATAGAGGGTCGTGTATTTTAATAAAATCATTCTTTCTGAGTAATCAAAAAATAAATAGCTAGAATTGACCTCGTCGGTGTCCATTTTGTGTATGACGGTGAAAAAATTACAAAAGCCAAATGTTTAATTCATCTTCTGACCTATGGTTTCTGTTTTTTACATCTGCTAGAAACTTCTGGCTCATGTAAAACCAGGTAGGTCAAATTGTATCTGCAGATCAGGCATTTAAATGCTATGATTTGTTCCCCAAATTCGTTTCACCACAATTATTGTGCCTGTAATTGGCTGTGGTTGTAAAATTGCTGTCCAGAAGGTCACGTGGAGGTTTCTCTAAAAATGCTAATCTCATTTTTCACTAGTTTTTCCTATGCGGCGTGCCGTAATATTAGTGCCTGACTCCTTAGGAATGGAAGAGGATCCACAAGGTTTCCTCAGAGCCAGACTCAGGATGGGGTATTCTGTGAAAGCTTTTTCTTCCGAAATAAAATAACCTGACTTTAAGTACTCTGCAAATTTGAACATGGCTTTTAATGACCTAGCCTGTCAACTGGCCAGATCCTTCTGTTTTCCCTTGCCTTATTGTAG
>NW_010257629.1:2093-24486 GCF_000690775.1 Eurypyga helias
CTGAAGCTGGGCCGTGCTTTGGATTCACCCCTGCCTGTGTGCGGGGGGCTTCTGGCTGGGACTGGGGTGCAGCTAGGGGCGGGGTGGGCTGGCACGTGAGCGGGAGGGCATGCCCGCCTTTTGTCTGAAGGTGGCACCACAAGGCCGTCTGTGAGAGGCACTACCGTCGCCAGGCACTGCGTGGGTATGTTCTGTATTAGCTGTGGCTGTGTGGCATCCAGTCCCATCCGAGAGACTCGGCTAAAATGGGGAATAATTTATTCTGCCGCACTTTTCCTCTTTCGTGTGTGCTGAGTGTGGGAAACAACCCAGTGTATGTGGAAGCTGCAGGCTTCAGCTGGATTTGAGGCAGCCCTGAATTTGGTGCCAACAACGCGGTGGAATACGAAGATAAGTGATTAATGCCCGGAGAAACCTCTGTGTTTTCTGTGACCTCCTTCTTCTCGGTGCCATTGGCCGGCTGACTTCATCTGAAAACCACTGACATCAGCTGAACACAACTGACATCATCTCAACACTGTCATCTTCAGCTTCCACAGAAGCTGCCCCCAACCGATGAACATGGCTGTCAAATTAACGTGATCGCAGTTACGCGTGGGAATTTACAAGTTGGATACTTCTAAGATACAATGAGCTAGTCCCTCAGTTGTTAGCCCAGAGTGACGGAAGCTGGTAAAGAAGGTGACAGCAAAGGTACATTGGTGCTGTAATTGAACTCCTTTGTTTTGCCCCACAGTGAACTTTTCCGAGAAGAAATATGAAGCCCACAAGCTACACTACTGTACTGGCAGCCAGTGATAGCTAGACTCTGGCATGCTGCATGCTAGCTATCTTCTTTTTCCTTTTACCATGCTCTCTTCACTGGTAGTAGGGAGAAGGCAGCCACACTGTGCAACCTGGGATTCGTGAAGAAGCTGGGATAAACTCATTTTAGGATAGCTTTATGCTATACTGCAGAAGTACACCTCTGCCCTAATGTGGGATTGGGTACCATCTCTCTTTGTCTTGCAGAACCCTATGTAGCATTTTTAGGTGTTTTGTTCAGGAAAACCCATTAATGCATTTTTACTAGTAATAAGATACAAATAGAAGACCTATGTTTAGAACAGAAATGCACAGTACAGAAAATAAGATTTTAAAGGAAATCAAAATATAGGCCGTAGCTTTTAAAAACAATTAGTGATTTAATTTTACAAGAATCATGTCAACAGAGTGGAGGGATTTAAATACTTATTTCAGCATGTTAAGAGAAATGTGGGAAAATGAAGGTAACAGGAACTTTTATAAAGATATATTGCATGTTTACAGTGGCTAGAACAGGTTCAGTTTTGTGTGCCACTCACCTGTATTTTATCAAGTTAGCCTCATGATGTCACCCATTAACCACTCAGCTGGTGAAATAATGATGAAGGGATGTAATTGGCTGCATTTGTTCTTTTTTAACAATAGGGAGTGGCTGAGGAGTTTGTATTTTTAGTGTTACGTACTTGAACTAGAAGATTTGTTACTACATTACTCGAGACCACGCAAGTATTTTCCCCTCTCAAGCCTGAAGCAGTTCTCCCTGCTCAAGAGAGCTCGCATGTAATGAAGAAGTTGCCCATTTAGGTCCTGTATCTCAAGTGAATATCCTTGAAGATGCAGTATAGCAGTCTGGATTCAATTCTGCAGCTTCAGTTGCTGTGAATGCGGCACTAGGAAGCCATCGAGGCTGGCTTTGGACACGGATGTGAGCCTGCATGGTTCACCTGGATGCCTCAGCAAGTGGTGCCTCTGTCTCGGTCAGTGTGAACTGCATGCTTGAGGAGGATTTTGTCTTGTCACGGTCCGCGTTACAGGTAACCAAGTGGTGGATGCACAATCCCATGCTCCCAAGGTCCTTGTCTCTCAGGCACCTGAATCAGGGACCTGTCCAAAATGTACCACGATGCCCGTGCCTTGCTGTGCTGGGGGCTACAAGTAGCAGTGCAGTTGGACCCTGTCCCATAGAAGTACTTCCATGTCCCTTATTCAAGGGCAACCTTTTTGTTCAGGTTTGGCAAGTAAAGCCAAATTTTAATATGCTTATTTTCCTCTCTGAACTGTTACATACTTTAAACATGCAGAAAGTTGCTTTCATTAAATAATCTAAACAGGCTGCGAAGCTTCTGGAACATGTTTGTTTTGTTATGTGCACAGGTGCAATTAGGGGGAGACCTGGTGGGACAGAGGCTGGCATTGCTACCCTGTGCTCAGCCGAGAGAGCTCCCTCCCCAGCAAGAGCCCCCTGGTCCTGAGGTGCTGTGGTTTTCAGCCTGTACAGTGTTGCTAAAATAATCTGCAACTTCATGTAATGCATTCCTGATATTGCTCTCCCTCCTGAATATGGTGATATTATGCAGCCGTGAAATCTGGGACAGGCCAGCTTTCATGTAAGGAGGCCAAAGAAGGGTACGTTTCATGTCTGTGGTGGCTGTAAGGAGAGCTCAGCAGCTGGAAAAGGCTTGGGAGAAGGGAAGGCAGCCAGCCACGAGTGAGGTGATGTCTCTAGGGCTACAATCTTGCTGTGACTTTGTATGAGCCTGGAGATGTGATCTGTGCCAAGATGGTTTGAGAAGACTGGTATGCCTGAGTTTTAAGCCTTTCACTGGTAAATATGTGCTAAATGCCCCTGAAGCCACAGAATATTTCTGTCTTAAAAGCCACAAGATTAGCTTTTTTCAATTTGGTATTGTATACTCATGAAGGATTCCACAAAAGAAAGTCTACTAACAGATCACCTATTAAGGTTATTTATTTATTTTTTAGACACACATAAAATTCAGAATACTTGAGGTCTGAAGTTGCTTTTTATACACAACATTTTTGGCATAAAAGATGAGTAATTCACCTTTGCAGTTTGCTGGGAGAGAGGTGACTGAGCTGCCCTGTGTGGATGAGTTGTGCAGCCCCCCTTGCACTACAAAGAGACACACTAGACATGTTCAAAAGTGTATGAAGGAAGAATCTGTGCCTAAAATGACAATATCTGTGTCGCAAGTGACTCTCAGTTCTCAAAATGCAATTCTGTCTCTGGCCATGCACATAATTTTTCATGGCTGTGTTTCTGCCTGGTTCACCTTCACCTGGAGATAACGTTGTAGGTAGTTTTGCCTTGTAGTTATTCTTTTGGAAAAGAATAGTATTATTTGGAAAAGAAAAAGTTTGACAATACTTGTGATCTATGAAGAAGCCTCCTTCCTTTTTTTTTTTTTTTTTAATACAGCATCAGGCTGACATGTTGATTGAAATGAATGGGCATGGATTTCCATCCAGCCCATGGTGTCAGTGACTGAATATTGTTATTGATGGTTTATATAAAATGTGTTTGATGATCTTATCTAGTTTCCTCCCTGTTGCTGTCACACAAAACCCACACAGAGCTGTAATCACCAGTTAGAGGAGAGGTTGAAGACAAACGGGGTGGATATGTTTTTCAGCAGATGTTACAGGATTTTTAAGTCCATCAGAAGACTCCACCCTCGCTGTTTCTTTTGCGAAGCCAGCTGAATGTTTTTGCTCCTTTTTGTCTTTCAGGTGCATTGTCCCTACAGCAAGGCCTATAACTGCGTGCATCACAGGCACCAGCTCTTCACAATGCCTCTTGCTGCCCATTACAACAGCCCTGGAAGGGCAAATTCCCTTTCTCAGCTGTGAGGGCAGGCACCTCCTTCTGGTAAAAAGCTTGTGTTTAAGCCTGATTCTCATGTATTAAGGTCCCTTTGGACCACTCTGCATTGTAAAAGTCTTTGGAGCAGGTACCTGGAGTGCAGAATTCAGCTCGTAGCTTTTCTACAGCTGTGTACTGACTGGAATTGGGGACGATGCCTCCCTTCAGCCACAGGCACAGAAACTCAGAACAGGTGCTCCTTAAGGCATCCCAAAACAGGTACCCTGCCTACCTCTTCTTGGATGCTCGCACATGTGCCCATCTGTCAGGATGGCAAAGGGCCCAGGACGGTTGGGTCCTCGTCACTGGAACTGGTGCTGTGCCAGGCACGGTGTTTGGTACCTGACCTCTGCAACCTGGCAAGTGACCTCCTAATGGCATGGTGGCTTCCTCAGACAGCGAGTACATATGTGTCTGAACCATGTTTTTTCACTCTTGACCACACTTGTTGACCTCTGCTTCAGCAGAGAAGGAGCGAGGGCCCAGGGACTGTTTGCCAGAGACACAGGTTGTCTTGGAGTAGGCAGCTTGGAAGCTCTCCCACTGCCTCTCCTTTTTAAGGGACAGGGAGCGTATGCCAGGAAAGCTCTTGGGCTGTTCCATGGAAGGTCATGCCAATGTTTGTCCATGGCGATAGGAAGAAAATGAGTTTAAGAAAAAACAGAAGAAAATCCTGTTGACCTCAAACCATAAATTGAGAACTTCCTTTGCTGAGTGGATGAAGAGTTGCCTGAGAATACAGGATGCTCTTCTGTATAAACAAAAGAATAGAAGAGATTTTCTATGCTGGAAAGTAAAGTGAAAAAGAAAGGTAACTGAGCAAAGTCCTAGTCACAGCTGAAAATATAAAATGCAATTGATTCTCTACAGGAACTCTCCTCATCCTTTAAAGCTATACAAATACATATTTGCAGGCTTTTGTCAATTAATCCATGAAAGCTCTGCTTGTGTGTTTATGTCAACATTGTCTAGATGGACAAAGTCAAAGAAATTCAATGTAACAGAAACAATGTAGGTAGGCTGCTTCTGGGAGACCAGAGAGGATAATTTTCTGACACTGCTTAGCTGATGGGGTGATGCCCATACTCCCCAGATCGCTGACTGTGCTCAAAGTTTTGGCTCAGGATTATATTTTACTACAGCTGACACACACAATCCCACTCTAAGTTCCAGAAATCAGATTTAGGTCTGCATAAAATCCTTGAATGTAACACCAATGTAAACAGCACAGGACTTAATGGAAATCCTATAAAAGTATAAATCTAGTGGATTTACTTCCTGAAGCGATAGCAGGAGTTAGTCGTGCTGAAGCTACAATTGATCCAGCATGCCTAACTCTATATTTTGTAATGCAGCTTCTAAAACAGTGTTTAAGCATCTTGTACATCAAGGAGGTTCACACTGATTAAGGCAGAAAAAGACTCATTCACTCCCTCCCTACATTTCAGATGTAAGATTGTTTTGGATTATCTTCTATGTGGTTTCAGCTGTATACATTCAAAAAGATAATCTGCATCATGTTCTGAAGGTACATAGTGCCAGCCAACTCTTGTTTCAAATGGGAGAAAACTCCACAGCCCAGGATGCTTTACACTGTGCTCTTCTTTCAGCTTCTGCACCTTGTGCTTGTTTGGGTACCTTTCCTCTGCACAAGGGCTCAGAATATTTTTGTGAGTAGAAACAAAAATGTCACTCCTGAGATTGTAAAAGGAGATTTTTAAGGAGTTTTTCCTACAGCCTGTCAACACTGAAATTATATTAAAGGACTTGTAACAAGATTGAAGCTCTTGGGCCTATATTGTGATCACAAAGAAGCTGTGAATGCCCCATCCCTGGAAGTGTTCAAGGCCAGGCTGGACGAGGCTTTGAGCAACCTGGTCTAGTGGAAGGTGTCCCTGCCCATGGCAGGGGGGTTGGAACTAGATGGTCTTTAAGGTCCCTTCCAATCCAAACCATTCTATGATTCTATGATTCTTCTAGTGGTCCATGAGCAATGATGCTCATGGTCCATACTGATGGGAGAAATTGCTACAAATAAACAATTTGTAGATACTTAAAAAAATCAAGACATAAATCATTCAGAAGTCCAGAGGCAAGAGATGGAAGCTTTCTCTGTTGAACACATTAACAAAGATAGCACTGGATTATCCTCAGATTAAAAACCAGCCAATTAACACCTTTTGCCTTTGCCAGCTTCATTTCTGACCCATCACGTAAAAATTATTACAGAAACATCAGGGATTCATTAAAACTGAAATATAGAGGTAGTTTTCTTTATTGCTATAGGCAACGCAGTTGTTTACTTGGGTGACCCCAACACAGACAGTCAGCGGTGTTGTGATGGGCAGTCTAGAAGTGTCACTTAAAAGAGCCCTCCTCCTAAATATGCTGCTTAGGCCCTGCTTTCTCTGTGTTACATTCTTCCCAATTAAATGTTAATCAAGGCCATTCATATCTTGCTCTACAAATGGCTTCCACAAAATAGAAATGATCACTATTTTCATGTTACCTTGGCCTTCATGACAAAGCAATTCTAGTAAATTTATAAAACCAGCATGTTTCCATTTTCCTTTTTAAACAGGAAAAAGGTTTTCTATAACCTTTCTGGGTAATGTATGTGCATGCCTGCAATGAAATTTGCTGACATTAGGTGAACATCTCACCTCTAAATATTCCCAAACTGTATTTCTACAACATTAGAGTATTCCCTCAGGGTTGGGAGAGACCCTTCTGGCTGGGCTGATAACAATATCAACAACACTGATAGGCAGCCTTCTTTGGAAGGAAATTTTATTACATCTTCAATGTTTAATCTTGTTGGTAATAACTTCGGACCTGTAACAGTAACCAGATTTTACTAGTGGCATGTCACTATTAATTTCTGTTTCTAAAAATATTTCTATTCAATCAATTGTTTATATTGCAAATTATATCAGAATTTATGCAGATACAATACACTTAGGGCTTACTAAAATTTTAAATGAAAGCTAACAGTAGTTGCTCAACCTTTCTATTTGTCTTTGTTGTGTTTTAAACAATAAATACACACATTCAAATTATACCTGTACTTAAGTATTTTTCTTGGGTTTTTTGGGGTATATCACAGAGTTGACCAGAATTTTTCTAATTTATTTTTCTGACTGTTGTTTTTCCCTTAGCTTGCACTGCTTACCTCTTAGTTGTTGCTTGAAACCCAGCACATCTATGGACAAAGTGAAGCTGGATAGCAGTGTTTGTATTTTCTGGATGCTGGTTTCAAAATGATCAGAAATGGCCAATTGTGCATAAATATCAGCATCTCTTGAATCACACACGTACAGGTAAAAACTCCAGACCAACACAGACAGGGTATTCTTGTCCCAGCATCAAGAACCATGTTTGGATAAAGTGTGAGGGTTGCCACACCTTAAGAACTATTGCAAATAGTTCTTAAATTATGTGCTGCAACACCATGGCAGGTAATAAAAATGTGTAAGCGTAATTATTTTAAAATTATTTAAATAAGTTATAAAATTAGAAAGTGATCTTTCATTCTTAGGTTGTAAAACTTTAGCATGTTATCTGAGCTGTTATCAACTAAGTGATTTATTTCCCTATCCATTTATATTTGGCCAAATAATTATTCCAATCTCCTTCCATCAGTCAGATGGGATATTATAAACTGAATCCATTACAAGTTTGCTTTCATGGCTGATGCATTTTTACAAATAAAACTTTGCCTCATAGTTTTCATCTGCCTTTTTAGGAAAGGTTCTTCTTAACGTTTATAAATGTATACAACATTTTCTGCTCCCTAAAGATCTTTAAAAATATGCAAATCCTATAGCTCAAAACTGAGCTAAAATTAGAATTTTATTCAGAGAGCACCCACTGGATGTCTTGGTAGTTTTGCCTCAAACCTTTTGTAGGTTTAAAGGAAACCTCACCACACCATCCTATAATAACCATCTTTTCTTATTTCAGCCTTTTTCCAAGTATTTCCCAATGTATAGACTCTTAATGCATGTTCTTCATATCTGGCAAAACATAAGAACACCCGCCTCTGCCTCAGCTCATTCTGAGAAAGTACGTTCCAGATTTGTGACCCTGTTGTTTGTTTTTTCCCTTTGTGACTTTTTTCTTCACAGTAACGATTGAACTAGGGGGTTGGAGTAGGTGACCTTTAAAGGTCTTTTCTGACCCAAAGTATTTCATTCTATGAAATTAATGAACTTAGAGACCCTACGCACTGCTTGCTTCAAGTAATCATCACAGAAATCCTTTGGGCTTCAACTTGCAAATCCTTGCGATGTTCTAAAACAACATCATTATTAAAAGAAAAATATTTCTTTATTTCATTCCCAACAAATTGTATAGAATTATAGCCTAATTTCACTGCTAAGGAATAAGCTTGCAGCAGCAATTCAGTCTTTAAAATTTCCATACCTCCAGGCTAAGTGGCTATAAATCATAGCTGGTAGGATCTGGTTGAGGCAGCTTCTGGTGAGGCATTCGCCAACTGACACTGTTTCAATTGATTAACATTGGAAACATTATCCACAACATTCTTCCTTTAAATAGCCCTAATTGGATACACGTAAGTCTCATGTATTAACAGCTCAGTGAAATTCAATCATTTGTGGACAATTCAGACTTAAAATTACATGAACTAGTAACATTACAATATCCTTAGCTTTCCAAGCATTCTCCCACAAAAATGCGTCAAAATAAATATTGCTTTGGCTTCCCCCGTTTAGCAGGTGTGCTCAAGTCGGTTTATAGCAACTGCAATTAATTATCTAATTCTCCCTGGACCAATGCCCTGTGCTTGCAGTCATTGGTTGCCTAGCCATTGTTTTAATAACATGATGAATTTGAGCCATCCTTCCAAAACATAAGGCTCATAGAAAACAGGTAATTTAAACTGGGCTTCCAGTAGTTTCAGACATCTGGACTCTATGGTTGTAAGCTGGGATCATCAGCATCACCCCTAAAGGAAAGTTCATTAAACGCTCCTAAAAATGCTCCCAAACTTTTGTTCCAATGATGCGCTGGCTGGGGCCAGAGGCTTCTTTTAAAGGCAAGGCTTGCATCATCTGTATGTAATATATACGGAACTCCCCGTGTGGATGTACGTAATTATACATCTCTTCTAACCAACACTTCATTTTCAAAGCTGATGGGCAAACACAGAAATCATACATATATCGTCATTCAAATAAACCCTCATTAGTGTCCTAGGAAACTGAAAAACCTTTAGTAGCATTACATTTATTAAGAAAAGATGCTGGTACATTGCTATCTTATCAAATGTACATGCCTTAGGATGTCCTTCTCAAATCTGCTAGCTTTTGCTTTCTGAAAGGTTTATAGAAACTTAGCAAATGTACAGCTATTTTTTGATTGCTCCTAATAAATAATTTCTTCATGTGCGAATAGAGAAATTAAATCTACCTCTTATTTCATGCAATTTTACTAATTAAGAGAAAGTTGTAAAATTCCTGGGAGCCAATTATTCTAGCCTTTGTGAAAGCATACACAGCATCCCTATCTGTCCAATTCGCCAAGTGTTTGTATTTAGGCAACGTTAGTAATTCCTCAGAAGTGAGGCTGTGAGAAAGCACATGTAACCTGCTATCCCACCATCCCCCTGCTCCCTGGCTGGCCAGCTGCTGAACGGGGCCAGAAAGCAGACCCGGGACCGGGAAAATCAAAGAAGTAGCAGCTGCCACAGTGAAGGAAGAAATAAAAACAACCCACAAATAACTCTGTAATTGTCTTGGAGCAGCTAAATCGGGAGGTGTTAATTGGTAAAACAAAAGGCTGTGATTTTCTAGCAGATTATTTGCTGCTCTGCTGTCTCAGGGACCTGTTTCTGACAGAGCCCGGGGAGGATGGCCTTCCGCTTTGGGGGCTGAGTGATGCCCTGCTCTCACGTGTGCCTGCAAGAGGTATCGCTGGGGGACAGCGAGGCCAACTTTGGGCGGCTGGTCACTCCTGGGCACTGTAAGTGATCTGCATAATCCAGGCAGATAGCTGGGGCAGAGGGCAGATCTTTTACACCAAAGCTGAGGAACAAGCGCTGGGGCTTTTGACAGGTAACTTTTAGAGTCTGGGTTTGGGCCAGCCAGGCAGCGAGGGCAAGCTTCCCATCGTGGAAAGCTGTTTTCTTGTGGAAGCAGTGTTTTCTTCGCCACGGCACATGCAGGGCATCCTACCCGCTCAAGAAGCCAACACCTTAGTGCATCTGCCACACAGACATCACCTGACATCTGCAAATCTTGCTGGCACAAGGCTACCAGAACCCCTCTGAAATGTGGATGTTTCTGCAGCAGGACCTTTTACAAAAGAAAGGATGTCTCATCTTCTGTCTTAAGGGAAAAGAGTGTTGGTCCTTAGAAGATGAGGTTTTTTAACAGTTACGGTTTGACTTGCGAATTTTGGTTCTTTGAACAACTACATCTGTTCAGCTGGCACCGTGTAACCGCTCTACTGTTTTTTACCCTAGCTGAAGTTATTGGTGTGTGATAACTTGCTGAGTGGATAATAATATTTAATGAAGCTTTTTCCGGTCCCTACTCCCTCCCATCTGACTTTTCTGTTGTGCCTATTCTTAAGAAAACAAAGAAACAGAAATCATCATAGTAGCTGCAGGAAAAGTAATTTGTCTGAGTAAAATCCACAGCTAACGTAAATGGCAGTTACACGCTGGGGGAGGAGATGGATACGTTAGGAATGCCATAAATCGTCTATTTCTTCTTTCTTTACCCAGGATCTCCTGAGAGGTTTCAGTTATATCAGAGCATAAATTCTTGAGGGGCTGGAGCCACAGGTTTCATCTTTCTCTCATTCATGGTAACAAGACTCAAGATCCTTTCCTGCATTGTTTCTGATTCACTGCACCCACCTTGTGCCTGAAATACATGCCTGAGCATCTGGTTTTCCAAGGCTTGCAGTTCTTGAAGATGAGTGGAGGAGACTTGGAAACCATTACAGTCCCAACCGTCTTGACAACATATGAAGATAGACCCAGCCCTGTGTTGTCCCACCTGCTAGTGATGTAATACAGGGCGCAGGGCCAGCTGCAGGAGGAAATCCGCTGCGTGAAGTCACAGAGTCACAAAGCAGCTACTTTTCTTTTTTGCTGAGGGCTTGGGAAGTCAGAGATGCTGAATGGAGATGAGGCAAAGCCAGAAGATGGGCTCACAAACACATCTCCTGGAGCAGAGCTTGTACTTCTGTCCTGAGCTCATCTGAAGGCTCTTACCTTGAGCAGGGGGAGTGTGGGACCACAGAGCATCCGCTGGGAGGGACTCTTCCTCAGGGGCAGGGAGTGATGCTGAAAGCCAGGAAGGGTGTTTGTTCAAGGTGGCGTGATGCTTTGCATGGCGGAGCTCCAGCCTTGGCAGGGGCCTCAGGGCACTATGGCAATTGTCAAATGAAAAGTAAGAATAATTTTTTCTGTATTCTGTTCAATGTAGTGATTTCCCCAGGAAGACTTTGCTGTGTTGTGAGGAAGAAAAAAACACTATTGGACTCTCTCGAAGACGTGCGAGTGATACACTGGCATTTGTGTCCAGCCACGTTCATCTCGGCCATTGTGGAGCCACACACCCACACTCAGGTTCACTATTGCGCACCCTGCATTTAGATTCGTGTCCAAGGAAACGGGATTTGACCTCTCACTGCTCCAAAGGGATTTCCTCATATTCTCCCATGGCTCTTACTCATGTTTTTTGTATTTAGTACAGCCACACACTGAAAAAAAGCTCTTTCAGTCACGTAAAACTCCTCCCTCCCCACTCCCTCTCTCCTCCCGGACCATGCTGGGCCACATATTTGGGTAAACTATGTGGAGGGGCTTTCCGTGTTTGCTTTCTGACATTCTCTGACTACAAAACCATGGATTCATAAAATGTACTTTCTGAATGTGTACACGTGCTGCTGACACAGTTGTTTTGGCCAGCAGCCCTTTTCCCATGACAACGTTAGGGATCTCTCCCTCTGTTCAGTGCCTCCTGAACTCTGTTCATTACCCTTTATGTGCCAGAAGAAGGAATGTTTGCTTCTGGGATGAAAGGAACAAGCTAAAACAAAAGCCAGGATAGCAACACTGAGCTACGATCTGCATGATGACACACTCTTGTGTAATTAGGGATAGGGCAAATACTTCATTGACCTTTACCCCACTATCTGCTTATTTATCTGCATTAGATAAACAGCCAATGGCTGTATCTCAGCCTCAGCAAACAGCAAGTTCTGTCAGCACTGCAGATACCATTTGTTGCTTTATTTTATGGGAAGGAAGGAAGATTACCTTTTTATTACTGCTTTCCTCCGCCCTGTATGTTTGCAGGTTTTATACCCTTGGCCAGATTTTGCCCCCAGGTAAAATTCTGCCCTGTACAAGTTCTCGAGCATGATGCACGTTTAATGAGACTGACAGCAGTCAGCTCTAGGCTTAAAGACAGAAATAGCAGATCCTTATCTGAACCTCTATGAACTGTGTTGGAGGAAAACACTTTGGCCCGGGTCAGAGATGGAGCTTCCAACAAGTTCCAGCTCAGTTTCTATAAGGCTGTCTTAGTCCTGGTATAGGATGAGAGAAACGCCCTTGACTACAGCTTTGTAAATTATACCTCCGCTATCATCTAAAACCCTAGCATAGCTAGGCCTTTGTTTTATTAGTTGCAGGGAGTATAAAACAAGCTTGTCTTACGCAAGCAGCTTCTCATCCCATCAGCACCAGCCTGGCATGAGAAGGGTGTCTCCTTTTGATTTTTTTGGCTCAGTTAATGTGGTTTATTTCACACTAGGAAGAGCTAGATGCTAGAACCTAGCAGGGGAGAAATTTAATTTCCAGCTTGAACACAAAGTTTGGGATCTGGTTGCTACAAGGATCCCTTCTCTCAGTACTCCCCTTATTTATACTTAGGATGAATATGAGACAGGATCCTAAATCCAAATGTCTCCCAAATTTTGAGGGAATTTGGACCTGGCTCCAAAATTTTCAGAGCCTTTTTCTCTAGGAATCAAAATATTTCCTCCAACCTACATTTTGGAGAAGTTCACATCCAGTTTAGCTTGATCTCTAAAACTCACCTATCAGCCTGCCCTGATAGGGTTTAGTTTCTCTACTGAGTTCTGTGCAGTCCTTTTTCCCATCAGCACGTTGCATGCGTCTTGTGTCTGAGCCAAAGACCACAAAAAGCTTACAGGGATGTCTTCGTGGACTTCAGGGACAGCTACATTAAGCTATGACATATGTTTCCATGTGCCTTCAATCACGGGTTTTGGCGAAGTTGTGAAGAGATTTGGTTCTGTCTTATTGAAAACAAGAAATCCTGTATTTGATTTGAGTCACTCTTTGCTTCCTCCTTCCTGTGCTGAAATGTTTAGTAAGTTATGGACATCTTCCCAAGGTGTGCATTGTAACATTTGATCCAGAAACCTTTGGTGAGCTGCTGACTGATATACAGCCACAGGGTAAAAAACCCTCACTTTCCCTAGACTCACTCCAATAGCTTTGATCTAGAAACTGAAGAAATTTGCAAATGTTTTGTAATAGGAAAGAGAAAGATATTTTCCAGAATGTTGAGGAGATATTGTCCATAATGAGCTGTTACACGCTAAGTGGGAGATGATTTATGAAACAGTAAATACACAGCAAGGCTGAATTATTCATGGAGAAAGGAAATTGACTGCTTACCTTCGGGAATGAAAATCTCAATGAACCTAAGGTTTTAAAATGAAATAAGTTGCATGGTTTCAGCCCTGTCCCCGGGGTGTGATAATGTCAGCATCACATCTTGATCTCTTTTGGAAGTGCCATTCCTTTCTCTCCTTTTCCTTCTCCCACAGAATAGTGTTGCAGTATTGTTGCTGCCAGCTTGTCATTCTGATGGTGTTTGCTGCTTCTCCCAAACTTAAGGTGAGCAGAATTGCAATTGGGCAAGCATACATGGAGCGCTGCTGCTTGGTATTCAGCAGCAAGGACAGGTGGCTACCAAGCGGCTGGTGGGCATAGATTTTCAATGCCAGTGTGGGCTGCACAGATTTATTTTCACAGTCCAGTCTGTTATCAGTAGATTTTCTGAGATGCTAAATGAAATTCTGAATGTTTTCCTCTCACGCTGTGTGCATGCACGTGCTCATCGTTTGCTCGTGTGTACATGTGCATGTGTGTGTATACGATTGTGTTGGGTAGCCTCTGGGGTGCCAGGACTCATCATGCTATGAAGGGGACATCATCACGCTTCTTCTGTCTTCAGAAAGTAGGATGGCACTGTGATGAGTTGATAGAGAAGCCTCGGTCTGATATGTGCGTTTTCAATCTCAAACCTGGTATGCAGAGTCAGAGTCCTTGAACTCATTTATATTTATTGTTCTTCCCTTTTTGCCATTGCTTCTATTTCCTCTTTTTCCTGACAACCCAAACAAACAATGTTTCACTCCTCCCACACCAGCTTGCACAGTAACAGCTCTTTGGACCTAATTGCTAGCTTTGCTTCCTTCCTATCCTCGTCTCCTTCTCCTCCCAGCTCAATGTCTGGTTTATTTAATCCACCTACTACCAGATGTTTCCAGTGTGCAAAAGGAACTTCTAGATACCTGCATGGGAGGCTTGTCTCATGGCAGTGGGGAAACCTGTTTCTTCAGGCAAAGTTATTCACTGCACCTACAAATGCAGCCATATGTTTTCATATCTGGATATCTGAAAACCTCCATCCTGGAAGTTAGGTCTTCATTTTAGTTCTGCTTTCTCTGACAATCTACTGTCCAAAAGACAACAGAGGATGACTGCATCAGGCAAGTTTATTTCTTGCAGAAATTCCTGAGAGCTGTACAGAGGGCACAAGCAACCCTATCATGGGAAGGCTAGTTGCATCTATTCCACCTGGAAATTCCACATCTATCAGGATAAACCAGATTTCTGGGTACTGGAGATGAAAAGAATGGCCCAAAGCAGCTACAATGTGTCAGGATCTGTCCCATAATAGAGGCTGAATGGCAAAAAGGATTAACCATTTAAGTAGATAAATGAAAACTGTTCCATTTGATAGGGTAATGGGAAATATAAATCACTGGGCTACATGACCTATGGCAGCTACTGACACATCAGAGTTTGGAAAAGGCTTTCCCCGTGGACAGATGGGCAGATTATTCTTCAGTTTTCTATGGCAGAAATTCTTGTCTCTAGCTCTGAAATATTTGCTGCTGGAGGATGTGGTTCCCTGATTTAAACTGTCATGAGACTGAGCTTCGATGGGCTCTCACCTTCAACCCTACCTACTTTTCCATGCAGGAATCTCCATCAAACAGAGAATGAGGGTGTTTCCTCCATGGGGGCTCTCTGAAGGGTGAGTGGTGACTGGAAAATGCAACCTCCCAGGAGCTGAGGCTGTTCCTGGCATGCAGTCTGGGAAGCCGGTAAGCACCTTGGTGATTTAAGGCAGATTTTAAACACCTCTATTCAGCACTGAGATGCTGCTTTGCCCTTAATCTACACCTCCAGACTGTTGACAAAACTTTCAAGCCTGTTTGTATATACTTTGAGCCTGGGCTTGCTGCCTAGCTGGAGCTGTAAGGTCTGGGCCAGAGCTTGGGTTTTTTCTTAAGCAGAGCCCTAATCTGCCCGCTCTGCCATGTGCTGTGCAGTTCCCTGGTGCCACCTCACAGCTCCTCCAGGTTTTATTTACCCACACTTTTCCCCTTTCACTTTGGGTTCCTCCCCTGTGTCCTACAAGCCCCTTGCAGCTTACCCACAGCTGGCTGGCGCCAGGGCACGGCTGCAGTCCTGAGGGCCGGGAGAGCGAGCGACCAGGAGTTGTCCCTGCCGAGTGCCCACAGGAGCCAGAGGAGCACTTCAAGGCTCGGCGCGGTCCTTGCATGAGGCGTTTGCATGCTCTGTGGGTGCCGGACTGTCTCAGAGAGGCTGGAACAGGGCAGCAGGTGACTACTCAAGGTGAAGAGAGAATTATGCCTCCTAAAGTGAGCATAAACTGACGTTACGCCTAGTGTGAACAGCGTGAAGTTAAACACACATGCATTTTGTTGAACCAGGCACCTTACCATATCCAAACAGGGGCTGATTCTGCAACCCTGGTGTGCGTGAATTACACACATGCGTGAATGTGTAGGATGAGCAGATACAGACCGATTGGGGGGATGAAGGAGAGGATGCTGGGGAGCTCTAGCGCTATCCACAGGCCCACTTAATTCAGACCATGAATGCACACTCCAACACTGCAGCAGACAGCGCATGACTGTGTAGCTTCCTCCGTCCTCAGACCGGGTTCAGCCAGCATCCACAGACTTTCCTTGTGCAGGGGAACCACTTAGGTGTCTCACTCACATTTTGGGTGCCATGGTGTACCAAATGTAACTGCGGGGATTTCCACTTCATCTGCATTAAACCAGGACAAACCTGGTACAAACAAGCACAAAGAAAAGAGAGTTTGTTGCACCGCCCAGAGAAGATAATGGAGAAAATGTTCCTTTCTGCCCCTGGTTTATACCTTTCCTTCCCTCTCTGATCACCTTGAACCGGCACTAGAGCGGCTGTCTCGTGAGCTGTCTCTGAAAGCTGAACAGGCTGAAAGCTGACCATCCAAAAAGCAAGAAGCGGTTTGTTTTCAGACAGGATCATGTGTGAGAGGGCACCTCAGGCCAGTCCCCAGACCTTCCTGGGAGAGGGACCTCAGCACCGACTTTGCTGGTAGGGCTGGTGCTCCCGTTGCTGCTATATGGACAGACCCAGCTCCCACTGGATGCAGATCCTTAAGCTCTGCCCTTCCTAAGGAGTTTGGCTGCTTTGTGCTGCAGTTTTAGCCAGTAATAGAGACACAAAGAGTCTCAGTCCTTCTCTTCCACCTGTAGTGTAAACACTGCTAAACATGGATCAGTACAAAAAAAGTCCTTTTGCAGAAGAATCGGGTAACCAAGGTATTATGTACAGAAGCATTTCTATTGACTACAAAAACACTGCACCCATTTTAGCTGTCTGCTACACAGGAAAACCAATAATCATTCCAGATGCTGCTCACTGGTTGTCTCCCTCATATGGAAAAGAGAAACCTAGGTTCTTGCTCGGAGGTAGTGGAAAACAAAGCCATAAAGCAGGCCCCACAGCAGGATGTGAAATAGGAGCCTGGGGCCTCTGGCCTGTCAGGAGCACTGCTTCCCTGTCTGCCTGCACCTGCCCCGCTGAGTGGGCCTGAAAGGGGCTTCTGCACTACTGCCCTTCCTCAAGGGAAATCCAGTTGCAGAGGGCAGCTCTCCTTTGGAGCCATGGCCTCGACACGCTGGGAGTGTCCGTCCATGTCCAGCATTTCTCTGAAGCTTTTCTGCGGAGTCAGAAAGAAGGAGGAATGGTACTCTGGTACCTCAGACCTTCTCAAGAGATGCCAATGTATCCAACGCAACGCAGATATCAATGTGAAATAGCAAATACTGGTATCTGGCTTTATAGCTCATTTTTTTTGGATGTCTAACCTGCAAAGGGAGAGCACACTCTGTGTTTGTAAAAGCAGTATGGACATGAAAATCAGTGATTTTCAATTAAAAAATAACAACAATAATGTGTACAACAATGCCTCTGGGAGCGAGGCTACTGTGCTTTATGGTGCCAGGCAAATACCTGAGGAATCTCTACCCCAGGGCACTGGGATGCTGGCCTGGGTTGTGGCTCCTTGCTAAGCTGCCGTGAGGTGGCAGTATTTCAAAATCCAACTGCAGCACTAGCCTCGCTTACGCTTTCTACTGTCATCCTTCTACAGGGTGAAGATCCTCAGTAATACTCCTGTAAAGGGTCATTTGCACCCCGTTTGTTCTTAGCGTTTATTTGATAAACCCCTTCATGGGAACAGCCTCTAAAATTTACAGGGGCTGATTTTGAGTGTCTGTCTGAAATGCTACTGTCTTGTTTGGAAGTAAGATATTGGTGCATGGAAATTTTTGATATTAATTTAAGGTGTAAATTTAAACCAATCTAGTAATATAAGCTATTTTAATATGAGAAGGCCTATGAGAAGGCCTATGCTGTTTTATCTTATGTCAAATTCGGAGGTGCTTAAGCTAAGCCAAATAAAGCCACTCTCTTATGCTGTTATGGTTGCTCAGTTGGAAGGCTCCAGTACTATAAAGCATCACTATCATGGGCAGCTTGTCTTGTGATGGCAATTGTCTCATATCTGTACACAACCACATTCGCAGAGAGATGCTCTAACACGTTTGTCTCCAGCATCACCTCATGTGCTCTGTGAGATAACACTGTATTGGGCGTGACAGTGAGGGGCACATCAAACAGCTCCGGTGCAAAGGCACATGGCTCCCTGTCGTCCCTAAGGAGCTGGCAGCTTGTAGTGTGAGGTGCAATTGCAAGGCAGCACCTCGATCTCTGTCCCTGTGACTATACAGGAGGGAGATGGGAGTTGGCAGATCCCATCAGCACAGCCTGACACACAAAGCCCTGCAGCGGGAGACAGGCTGCATTGGGCTGTAGAGGCATAAGCCACATCCCCAGCTCCAGGGAGGTGTGAGGCTGGAGTCCATGGCATGGCTTTCAACTACTGGAACTCAAGTCTGTGCTCAAGAGTCCAAAATCAGTCACAATGTGTTACAGAGGCATGCTAGAGCAATTCATATGACAGCATGAAATGAGCAGGAGCCTTAGGTGCCAGCTGAGAGGGTCAGGAGTTTTGCTGACTCTGGAGAAATTATTTGCCGGGTAACTTTAAAAGAAGGAGTTACATAAAGTTAGGATACTTTAAGATCTCTTCTACAGATCTACCACAAATCTGAAACAAGTCTTGCTGTCTGAGAAGGCTGGTTGGCTTGTAAATCAGTCTCTGTTTGCCACTGACGGTGACAGCTCCCCTGCTATTAAAGATGATGTGATTTTGTAGTGAAGTATCTGTTTTTCCCATGGCAAAGAAGGATCTGCCACCGCAGATCAGACTCTTGGCTCATCACATCTTGTTTTCTGCCTCCAGGGATGGACAGTGGATGGTGCTGTAAAAAACAGCAGTTCACTCACTTACACTCCTTTAAAATTCATATATGCCATGAAACGTTGTTACCTGTTTACCTGCACATGCTCAACTAATGCCCCAATCCATTAGATTTCACTACATTTTTAGTATCTTGCGTCATGTCAGATCATGCTGACAGTATAAAACATACTGAATTTGTATTTATTTTCCCCCATCCCCTGACCTGTACCACTGGAGATTTAAGAGCCCGATTCCTTATTCTCCAGAGCATATGCAGGGCTCTCCAGGAAACTAAAGTTAAGGGTTTTTATTAGAAGCCTTTATAAAAATAATTTCTGGTCTGATCAGCATCAGGTTTTCTAATAAGCCTGTTCAAGAATGGGTAAAAGAGAAAATAGTCACACTTGATTTAGTTGATTGTTAATCTCAGCATGTATATATCTTTATCCTATGTATATATTTATAAATTTATGTAAGTATTAAGAAATTGCTATATAATATAAATATAGGCTTACTGTTGTTCCTCTCTGTATTGACAACTCATGTTCTAGCTGTTTCTAGCCCTGACTAGGGACTCGTACCTAGTGCTGCGCATAAACGACACACAGAATACTTTAGATAACTTTGAAAGGATGCCCTTTGCCCCAGCAAAGGAGCTGGGTGTTGGTATTTACAGCAGAGAAAACCCAGACCACAACAAATTGGAAAACAATATGCAAATAAGAGAATAAGCAAATGGGAAAAAAGGGAAATTGAAGTGGCACTCCAAGGCAAAATCCTTTCAACAAAACAGCTGAAATGAACGCTTAGTGGCTTGTGGATGTAGCCAGCTGATAAAAATATTCACTGCTGAGAAATGTCATTACTCTGAAAAAGAAATAAAGATTAATACTCAGAAATGAGGAAAAGGCTGGAAGTCCCTGGTGACTGAAAGATGAAGAACAGCATCATTTAGGCTTTGCTCGTTGTTGTTGCTAACTCTCCAGGGAGACCGGGGCTGTGCGCTTTGTAAGCTTTATTGGAACAGCATTGGCATTAATCATGTGCCTGAAGGCAACATGGCATGTTGCTTGGCAAACGATGCAATGTGATATAATGGGAAGGAAGCACTTTTTTTTTTTTTCTTTTTAATAATGGTCACTGCACATAGACTTGATTCTGATCTCGCACTGTTTTTATATAGTGATTTCACTGATTTACGCTGGCATACAAAGGGAAGAAAGGCCAAGAGGTTAGGGTGCATACATATCCAATCGGTCGTCGTTCATCTGAAAGCGTTCTGTGAATTGCATTTGGATAATATTAATGATTTTACTAATTACAAAACTGAAAAATGGAGGAGAAAACAAAATGGAAAAAAAAATCCTCTTCTGCCTAGATGCCTAGAGAAGAGAAACGTGCTTATGCCACAGGAGAACAGGGCTTTATTCATTCTTTTCTGTGCTCCTGCTTTATAGTATTGGTTTATACCATTATGAAAATGGATTTGGATGCAAGAGGTCTGTCAGAAAAGGCATAATCTAAGTGCTCACATGAATAGTTTGCTTAAGAGTTATGGATCTACCCAAGGTGTGACTTAGGGTATGGATGTCCCAGTTGATTCCCAACAGACAGTTTGGAGGCAGACATCCCATTTTCCTGGAAAGGAGAGTTTAGCCAGGCATATGTGGTCCATTTGTCCTCAGTTTCAGACAGCAGTCCTTCATCTATTTGTTTAGATACAGCCTTGGTGACCCTATATTTAGGGAAACAGTGCTATCTAAATGAGAGTCACTGAGTTTCTTCTGGTGCTCCACTATTGATGCCTTTGCAGAATAAGCTGGGCAGCTCAGGGATAACACAGGACAAGACTGTATTTCAGTGCTGTAGAGGCACAATGCTGTGGTACAAGCCCAGAGGTGGGGGCGGCCTAATTATCCTGAAAATTTAGATTACTCAAGGCTCGTTAACACTAACTGAGCAATTCACTTATATATTTTTTTTTCTGTGTGACAGTCACTGGCATTAACCAGCAGTTCAACAGGTAGTGGCTAAAAGGTAAATGATATTACTACAACTTCTGCTCCCAAACTGTAGAGTCCAATGGCTGGAGTTGAGCCTCACTGCTTTTTGCCGTTGCTGTCCGTCCACCAGCAGCAGATGATATGCTTTGGCATACCCCACTCTGGGGAGGAGGCTAAGCCCTCTGTGCATTCTGTGCAGGCTCCTGGATTTTACAGGTATTCTTGAATTGCTTCCTTAGTCCTTAACAGCAGACGTATTTCTAGCTCACAAGGCAAAGTTCTGCCAGTGCTGGGAAGGGGGAGAGCACAGTCCTCTGCTATTAGGTATGATGCCTAACTGCCTTAATCCATTGGAAACAGTATCTTCTGTGCACTGGGGTATGATGCATCCTGCCACTGAGGAAAAAAAATTAAAGGCTCTTGATGATTAGCCAGGGAAGATGTCACTGAGCCCTGCCCAGAGCGCTGGGAGACAGGGCTGGGCCCATTCTCATTGTTCCTGGGATAACATAATCCCCTTGACATGAAAGACCTAAGTGGAGAGCAAGTTTTGAGCTGGAACGGTGCAGACAGTCGATCAGCATCCCCATTTTTTAGCATACTCAAACTTTCAGTGTGCCAGGAGCTGTGGTTGCTGTACCCTAGAGATGGTTTTGTTGTACTAAGCCTGCTCCCAGAGTACAAAAACATATTTTCATTTTATGTAGCAGCTCTACTGTGTTTCTTTCCAGCACCTCTCTCATTTATAAACAAAATTGATGCTGCATGTAAGTAAGATAATAAAAATGTAAAGTCTGGAGTCCCTCTCGTACCACAGTATGAGCAAAGAAAACTTTGCTGCTGCAATTAGAGGGATGTGTGTCATGTTTTAGGGAACCTTTAAGGAATTAAAAGGCACATAGTGGTGACATCTTTCATGTCCCTCCATCAGACGCCTTGGTTACCAAGAGTTCAATAGGGCAAGACTTAGCAACCAGAGCGCTAGTGTTGGACGCCTGGGAGGAGTTTGAGCTCCTTGGCATTTCTCCTTGCCTGTTGCTCTGCCAGGCCTGGCACTCCTCCTTCGGTCTTCCCTCTCCTGGGATCCGGCACCCCAGACACGGCTGCCAGGCTGCTCAGAGGCAGCAGCGGGAGCAAGACCAGAACAGTAGGGGGAACAACCAGGCTGGCACCAAGGAAATCTCATCAGATTGTAGCAGGAGAGAAAACCTCATGTTGTGCCTCGACGTTCGATGGGATAATGGGCAAAGTTTTGGAGTCATCTTTTCAAATATTGCAAATAGTTTTGCTATTTTGCACCAGAGTCACTGTGAGCTGCAGATTAGAGCTTGGGGCTTTGATTTTTTTTTTTTTCTTTTTTTTGGAAGGGTGGTGGGTTGAGCTTTTGGGCCATATTTAAAAAATTTCCTTCACGAAACGTTAGAACTGCAAATTTCCTCCTTTCAAGAAATTAAAGCCCTGATTCTGATCAGTCACTCACAGGACTCCAAGTGAAAGTACTTTAAAGGGAAAAAATAATATTATAGGATTCAGAATTACATTACAAACACTGGAAACATTGGAACCGATATCTTTCTTTAGTTCGGTAAATAAGAAACTTCTGCTTGTGTGATCCAAATAGTATCAGTATGGCTGGAAGTCAAAATGGCTGGGAGTCAGTCACAGCCTCCTCCTGTAAGTCAAAATATCTGCTAAGCACTTATCAGGAACATTTACCTTGTACACTCTTT
>NW_010257629.1:24517-51830 GCF_000690775.1 Eurypyga helias
TTTCCAAAGAAGCTATTAGCATTGATTTCAACGTACCTTCCAGTACACAGTGGTGATGCTTTTTCTCTAATATAACTTTATTGTTTGCCTCTTTGCTCACACGGCTTTTCTGCTTATAAGCATTTGTCTTAACAGCAAGCTGCAGACACAAGGGAAGGCAGCAGCCAGAAGGTGATCCTATAGTGCCTTTCCCTTTTTCAGCACTCTCTGGGTTTATACTAAGCTAAATGAAACGTAATATTCTTAATAAATAAATTACTCAGTGCAAGATATGTGGGGAGCAGGAAAAAAGGGGAGAAAAAGCCCGGTCTGCACTTGGCTGGCAAACTTCAGAGCCTGCTGGCCTGGTGTCTTTCCTGGTTGCAGAATCATACAGCAACTTCTCAACCCTTTATACACAGCAGGCTTGTATTTGTGGTTGCAAAGAAAATCCTTTCAAGTGAAAGCAGCACATAAACTCCTCATGGCCTAAGAATATCTCTCAGAGGTGCAAGCTCACTGCCAGGCTATCAGCTCTGAACCTTAGCACTGAAGTATGGACACCTCCCGTAAGTGCACGCTAGCTGTACTTTGCTATTCTGGTCCCCAAGCAATTTTTAAACAAAAGCAAGAATAGTGTCACATCTGTTGGACCTGAAATATCCACAGGCCCTTACTGAGGAAAAAAGCACGTGTCTGTGTAGGTACTTTCCCAGCAGTGCGCTTGTTTTCCAGAAGTGCTGAGCATCCACAGTGCAGGGAGTTTTCCCTTCTGGGTATTGCAAAGGCTGGGGGGGAGTTGCTCAGAAGGCTTTTGCCTCCACAGGAGCTCCAGCCGAGCGCAATGTGTGCTGCAGGCCAGGAGACAGGGAGCAGCTGTGTTACGGCACGCTGCCCTGTCAATGTCACAGCCACTGTCCTAGAGCTCCTGCGAGTGAACTCCAGCAGGAGCAGCAGGTTCGCAGCAACCCCAGGCGTCCTGGCAGCTCAGTGTGCATGTGGGGCTGGTGAAGTGGTGCCCGGGCATCATTTCAGAACAGGGGTTTCACAGAGACACTTCTGGCATTTCCACGGTGTAACTCTCACCATGTGCAGCTGTCAAGCCCAAGACTGTGATCTGGGGAAAAGTATCAATATGGTGTAGAAGGCACAAAATCAAAACCTGTAGGACAGTTGATTGTCATTCTGCTGATGTGCAATCTCATCAACCAGTGACAGCAAAACTCTGCGCCATGTCACGGCAGGTTTGGAGAAGGTTATGTTCTTACTGTTCCACAAAAAGCAGTAATAATATTCCTGACCCTTTTCCTCCAAACAGATCCTGTGTAAATCTGACCTAAAACCTGATGCCTTTTGGGCTAGACCTAAAGCTGCATTCTGCCGTTTGGCTTGGCTCAAAGTCTCCTGCTGCCGGTTGTCAAAAACGGAGGTGAGGGCAGTCCTGGCCCTGCTCAGAGGCAAGGCCTCCAGGTGTTTATGGGATCCTTTGTAGAGTCTGCACTCACGTCCCTGGGGTTGCTATGCCCAAACTCCTCATACTGTTTTTTCAGAGGTGTCCACCTGCCCCTGGTGCGTTAAACAATCTTCTTCCTATCACCCCACTGAGTGTTTGGGATTTCTGATGAAAGAGGGAGCAGCAACATCAGTTGCTATTATTAGAGTGACATTTTTACGTTTACTGACATTTCCTTCGGTTTACCAGTATCCCAGAGCCAAATCAAACAGCCCCACCTCCTCTTGCCATTCTTGCTGCTGACGGCTCTCCCCAGTTCACTTTGTGGTCACGCATTTCCAGGCAGTGCCGTGCTTTAGCTTCACGGGACAGTCTTGCCAGAACTCCCTGTTAGAGGAGTTAGCCAGGCAGCGCCTCCATCCTGATCCCTGGCTGTGTGGCCCCAGCGCTCTGCTTTCTCATCATGACTGTGTCTGGCTGTAGTTAAACTTCACCCCTACCACTGGAGGATGCTTGCACCATCACAGACAGCCTACTGAAAACATGCCTCCCTTATCCCTCAGCTGGAGTGCACAGGGTCCCTGGGTGGCATAGTACAGCAAAGTTGACTTGAGAGACCATTTAATGACATCTGCTTCTCCTCTGCAACATTTGAGACGCCAACCCTTTCACCCATCACAGGGGTGGAAAACCACCAGGCTCCACCAGCCGCATGTCAAAGTCTATGCAGCACAAAGTGGGTATTGGCACCCTGGCTTCCAGTGACGCAGCTGGATAAATCTCATCTGACTGGAAGATGCACTTCTGTTGGCACCCTCTGAGGAAACGTTTTCGTAGCCTCACCAAAATGTGTGTGTTGCACAGAGGTAAAACTCCCAAACGACCCAGGTCTGCAGCCCCCAGCTTCCTTTGCCATCATCTGCTCTCATGTTTTTCTTTTCTCGCTATAAATGAGAATGTAGCCTTTGAAGCTGGGTGTAAAAGAGTTATTTTCTACTGGATCCTATAGGACTTTTCTGTAGGAGGAACAGTAAGGCACTGTACAAAATGTGTAAATAGTTATATCACACTGATTTATGTTGAAAACACATGTTTTAGTTATAGCTACAGGAACTATAAAAGACAGTCTGAAATACTCTCAAGGCTTCCTTCCTTTCATGAGAAGTGGTGTTTCGCAACAAAAACGAAATACATATATTTACTTGTATTTCATTGTGCGTTTTCTAGAGAAGGGAGAAAGATAGCATAAGGCATTATGCAAGAAGAAGCAAATCTATGCAGATCTGGTTGTTGTCCAGAAGTATATTTTGTGCCAAATGAAAAGTTATTTTCTCCAGGGCAATGGTTTTTTTTCTTAAATTAAAAATAATCTACTGAAAGAAACTGTAAAAAAAAACCCCAACAAACCAGTCTATATTTACTTCATTTGCTTCCTTATTTTTCCTGTCCTTAAACTATTACCTGAGTTCTTCTGAAAAAGTCCTACACAACTGTTAAAAATTCAGTAGGAACCATTTGAAGTGACTCTAATGTTAATAGGTAATACAGAGTGAGATGCATTTAATATCTTGTAAACCATGCTGTCTTCTACTCTGCTACAGAAAGGCCCATCTGCAACGAGTATTGAACCTCCACTGAAGCTCTCAGAAATGTCTGCAGACTGATGGTAGATCATCGCTCAGGAGACCTGTTCTCCCTCTATGTCTTTTTCTCTAGCTTCTTCTAGGACTTCACCAAATCCTCATTGTCAGGTTTAAATTCGACCCAGCTGGACTATGGACAGAAAAGAAAACAGATCCTTCAGTAATGTTATTATTACATGAGCAGGATAGATGGAGACGGCTGGAGGAGCTGAGGTACGGGCAAAGTGCAGGAATAGGTGATGGATAAAGAGAATACAAGGCTGCAAGGTAAAATGCAAGTGGATGATGGGAATTCTGGGCACCTAAATCTGCATTTGCCCACAGTGGGTAACCAACTCCATGCTGGTGATGTATTGTAGTGATCTGTTTGCAGAACTAGTGACCCTGTGACTCTAGCAAGTGGAGAGATTAGGCAGGACTAATTGATAGTCTCCGTGAACACCGTGCCAGGACCAGGGGTGGGTGCAGCAGCCACAGTGTGTTTAGGAAAATGCTGCTGTGTGGCTTTAGGGTTGCCCCTGTATCATGGGGTCTGGACTGTGCATAATATATAGAGTGAAATGACTGTGGAGCGGGGGAGAAAAATGCAGTTCCTGCAAAACCACACCATGATGTGCTGTAAAGGGAGGCTGTACAGATGTTTGTATGCGTAAAGATGAAGGAGTGGGGCACCGCTGAGCTTTTCATGGTGAGCAGTGAAATGCAGCTTGCCCTGTGCCATTCCGTGGTCAGCAAGGAGGACCTGCAGTCCGGGAGCTCTTTGGCAGGGCAAGGTCACCTTGTCATGGGCACTCCTCCTCTGTCTGCATTTCCCCTTCCCTGAAACAGAGGCAAGAGAGGAAATAAAATGGTGAACGTGAGGGAAGGTACTTAGCTGGCAGGAAAACTTGGCCGTTTGGCACAACAAAGATGGAGGCCAGCATTACCAGAGCCCTAACACACAGCCAAGTCATTACCAACCTTTGGGAATATGGTGGTATGACGTCCAAAGGGGAGTAAGGCAGCCCCATCGGCAAGCCAGGACAAGGACTTTTCTGTGGGAACTTGCAGGAGGCAAGGCTACTGCTGTTGGGGCTAGGGGCACAGCGGTAATCCAGGCTCCAGGTTACAAAGACCTGGAGGAAAATCTTGGAATGAGAGCAGAGAGGAAAGGTTAAATCCTTACCATGCTCTGGAAAACAGGTGGGTGTGCTAGCACGAGAGCTGACCCCCAGCTGGGGGGTCTGGCAGGCAGCGTGGGCTCTGCTGCATGCTGGAGGGATGTGAAAGGATGGAGAGGGGATGTCGGGAGGAGGAGGTTCAGGGGTCCAGTGTCTGCCAGGCTGTGTGTCAGCTGGTATCAGCAAGTTGTCAGATGTCAGTGTGAAACTAACCCAACTGAGGGCTGGGTAAATTTACCTTCGATTAAAATTCAGGGTGGCAGCTTTGCAGCTCCGGGAGTGCGACCAGAAAGCAGAGGGTCCAGGAGGGCGCTAGGCCAACTCCCATTCCCAGCCTGAGGCCAAAGACACAGCTCCCTCTGACTTCACTGGAGATCAGGGCTTAACTTCAAAAGAGGAGGAAGAGGAGTGCTTGGCTGAAGAACAGCAGCAGTGCCGGCTGGTGCTGGAGGAGTGTCTCTCACCCTGCCTGCCGCCTGCCCCCGCAGTTGGAGCAGCTCCTGGCTGAGTGAGTGCAAGGTGCTCGCTGGTGTCCGGCACTGGGAGTCACTCCTTGACCCATGACTTCATCCTACAGGGAAGGAGGGGAGCAGCAGGGGAGCAAGAGCAAAGGCAGCTTGAATATAAAGCCGAGTGACAAACGTGCCTTTGCTCTTAGGCAAAAGACACAAACCCCAGAGCCCCTTCTAAGGCTTTCACTTGAGAAAACTGCAAAAAAGGGTCAGACAAATTTGTATGGCTGCAATCTCACCTCAGGATTTGCCGCTGGCGGCTCGTGTGCAGCCCTGTAGTGCACCTGCTGCAAATGGCCAGCAGCATCCTGCCTGCTGCCTGTCGCAGTGCAAGCAGGGGATGTGGCTGTGCCATGACTGGGGTGTTTTGATGGGGCAATCCAGCATCACTTTTCACCCACTTACAGGATCTAGTCACTAAACGCCTGGCTTTTCTGCTGAAGTGGCAGAAAGGCTTTGAATGTCCATTACGCCTGTCTAAAGAGACAGTATTGCTTTTTCTATCTTTAATCTCAGGAAGAAAGCAAACAATTACATGGTCCAAAGTCTTAAATAATAGCCCGTAACTCAGACGGCCTTCTCAGTGATTGCAGCTCATGGCCCTGTAGAAATACCCTCAAACACTTTTATATACGACCAGTCCACTTAGGTGAGAAACAGGGCACCCGTTTAGTTTTTACATCTCTCTAATATTTCCTGCATTTTTTAAATCAAAGGGCACACACAAGCCTCAGCTGGTTTCTTGAAAAGGCAACAAAACAAAGTAAAGGCCAGAAGAAACCCTTGCCAAGATGCTCTGGTATTAGGAAAAGTTCACATCCACCACAGCCACTCCTTCAAGGGCAAGGGGCAGGAGAGCACCCTTCGCTCTCCAGGGCCTGTAGCAGGGGTTAAAAAAGAAGGCAATCAATGCACTGCATTATAAACGAGCTTAGTAGAAGAGCTGTTTGAGATCATGCAGGTGAGCCAGTCACTGTGCACTCATGGCTGCAGAAAGGGACTGTCTGCAGAGCGGGACCTTCATCAGAGGTAACTCATTAATCAGTGCCTGCGGTTGGCTGGTACTCTGCACCTACTCTGCTAGCCTGCTTCGCTGAGCAGGGATCTGCTCTTTCACGTGCAGGCACTATTCATGGGCCAACGGAGGACATTTTTGCTCTTTGGAGCAGGGCCTGTTCTGTCCCATGCACCCTGATTGCTTTCTGCAGTGATTAAATCGCAGCCCTTTGTACTATTCTGAGCACTTCAATGATTTAGAGCCTTGGTTAGATCTGCTACCTTGGCCAGGAATTGCTGGATTTTTCCTAATTCCCATCATATGAATCTCCATTTTGTTGTTTATACATATGACATTTTTAGTACAGAGGTGCATGCATAAGGAGTACATATGTATATATATGCATCTCTCTGTTCAAACAACCAAGAATTGTATAACAACCATAAGCAACCACTTAATCTAATGTTGCAAGCTTCCTTTCTGTCTGTTTCTATATTAGTGTTCTTTATGTACGCTACATCTTTGCTGTCAGCCCTTCAAAGCCAGGGTATAGTGTCTCCTATCTGCAAAAAAGCACCTACCATCTTTCAGAACCCCATGCCAATAAATAAATCAAATAACAGCTTGCACCAGAGATCTGGGACTCTGGAATGAATGATGTGGTGGAGAAAGTTGCTGAGTTTGCAGCTGCGAAGACTGAAGTTCTTTATTTACCCACTGAACAGATAAAACAAGGGTGACAGCAGAGCAAACTTCCCCGCGTTGCCCCATGCCGACGAGGGCGAACCCCTTCCAGCAACAATTGAACGTCCCAGCTCCGTCTTTGGTATCACGCCAGCTGTGACAGCGGCTTTTTGTGACTGCAACTTCTTATCACCGAAAACTGGCCACAAAAGAGTCTCTCTCTCCCAAAGGTCAACAAACAGATGTGCATAAAAAGGAAACCTTACAAATGTTTGAGTAGTTCCTGATGTTTAATTGTACCCGAGGGTTGCACCGTTGGTGTCAAGCATGTGTTCCCATTCCTGTGGCAGTGCCAGAGGATTACTGACGCAAGGGCCACGTGCAGCACCCTGACTGACCAAAACAGGGTGACATGGTTAATGTCAGGCCGTGCTTACTGAACATGGTGACCGGGATGGAACCACCAGCTCAGTAAGTCCCACGGTCACTGTGGCTGCTGCCTGGAGACATCACTGGTGTAGATTGCTTGCGTCCTTGATGTCTTCCCGAGGTGCCTGTGCCCAGCCAGGTCACAGCCATCCCTTTGGCATGGCCCAGGGCTTCTCTGCCCTGCAGGGTGCAAGCAGGTGTGTCAAACCGTTTTCATAATCTGCAGAGCAGCCTTCAGTCTCCAGGCTTAGTTCAGCTAGGGGATACCTACTTTGCCTGCAATGGTTTGAGTGAAGTAACATTGCTAAATGCAACAGATCCAACCTGATCCAGCCCTCCAGCTGGGCACAGGGTGTCCTTGTCTAGTTTGGGCTGTTACTCCTTAATACCTGGAAGTAAAGTGTTTGTTTGACTGTTCCACTGCACTGGGAGCTCAGACTTTGTTGCCACCCAGCAGAGCAATAAAATCAAGGCCAGCGAACAGAACAAGGGCTGAAAAAGGACAAACTTTTATTGAATAAAAGCATCTTGCAGACAAAAACTGAGTGATTTCAGTAAATGAGATGAAAGCACACACACATTTAACAACAAAAAAAAAAAAAATAAAGCACACACACATGTAACAACAAAAAAAAAAAACAACCCAAGATGATGGCTGGAGAACATTTCTTTCCAGAGGGATGAAGTTCTCCTTTTTGCCCTCTGGTGATCAGTGTGTTTCACTGGGAACAGCAAAGCATGCCTGAAGACCTTCCCGAGAGAAAACAATAATCTTTAACAATTTGCACTGCAGCAGCAGAGAAGGTGGCTCGGTCTGTGTGCAGGCTGGGGATAATGTGAGGGTAGGTCAGGTACAGGTCACAGATCTCTGTTTAAACGGATCCAGGAGCCCCTGTACCCTGCGGAACTGGTGGTGAATAACAGACAGAATGTCATAGCTGTTACTCCAGCTCATAGCTTTCAGCGAGTAAGCATGTGTATTATCATGCTCCTCTGTCAGCTCTATAGTGTGTTCACCTCAAAGCCTGCTTTTGCGGGTTCAGGGAATTTCCCACATTTGAGGTGTACCTCAAACTCACCAGCATCAGTAGGATTTTGGGGCTGAATTAAGCTTTGAATTAATGAGCTTTCTTGTCACACTGCTGCTGGTTCTTCCATTCAGTTTAAAATACCAGAGAAATCAATATCCAAACCTAAGTTAACAGAAGATTCAAATTTACCATTCTTACTGGATTTGCAGCCTTTCTGAGAAGATTCACTGCAATTGTACTTTATCTCTACTGCATAATAACACATCTCAGAGCTGCATATCATGCTATCTGACCATGGGACCATATAAGGGACTCCATCTTCTCAGGCTTAACAAATTTATGCACAGAAAAAGATAATTCATGGGCAGAAGTGCCCATATCTGAAACAAAATTCCATAGAAAGAGGATTATGCATTTCTCTAAAGCTTCTTTTTGGAATGATGCTTAATATTCATTTTGTTAGCAAGCAAGGTAAATTTCACAATTTGACTTCTGATGACAAATCTGATCTTGCAGCTTTCTACATCTTTAAAAGTGACAGCTTCTCTGTTAACCTAACTCAATTTTCTGCTGTGTTTGAGTCTTTTTTTTTTTTTTTGTGTGTGTGTGTGTAATTCAGTCACAGGGCTTTTTTAAACATTGGAGCCTGTCAGGCCCTTTCTTTGTTTTGAATCCTGCAGGATGAATTGTGCTGCCTCTATGTCCTCATGCTCTTTGGACTCTCATATAGAGGCTGGGGTTATATTTTTCCTTCCCCACATTTTTAATTAACACCTTTTATTGTGAAGCTTTTGGTATGAAAGTTATACATCTTTCTTTAAGTGTGAATGGATAAAGAGAGTAGGGGACATTCATACGAGTGCTCTTGTGCGCTTTGGCAGCCTGGTGAGGCTAAGCCCTACCAGACCAATGGCCCTCACCCATGGGGCTCTGAGCCCCTGGCTGGGTGGGAATCTAGCTGAACCATTGCAATCAGCCTCGGGCTCCTCACTGCTGGCTCCCAGGCCCACAGTGTGCTTACGGGGCAACTCCAGACCTTCATATGTTGAGGTTATTTGGGGAATTATCTCCATGTATCTCTTAAAAGAAAAAAAAACATCTGAAATTAGAACCAAATCCTTTAAGACACACAGAGCCATCAACCTTTAACTTAAGTAAGTTTATTGTCAAGCAGTTTTTCAGTCGCAGTGATCTAAGATGCTATGGCTTACAACCTTGAAGCCATGGAAATTTTTATTTGGTTAGTAGCCCAGATCAAACAATTTTCTAGTGAACCTCTCCCATCTCCCAGCTGAAGATAGTTTTCTTTCTAGTGAAATAATGAAAGGCTCTTTGATTCTGTTTTGTAACCAATTACATGGTAACAAAGGGCTCTGCCTGTTGTTACAGGACAAGCGCAGCAAGGATGTGCAAGCTCCCCTGTGAAATTTTGGGCTCTCGATGTGAAGGAACAAGGTGTATCTGTAAGTGCAGCAGCCAGTACTTGGCATTTCTGCAGCTCTTCTTACAAGAAGTCGGTCAGCATTGAGCAGGATTGCCTAGGAGACACAGAGCAGGAAAATTACTGGCCTGGCTCCGCGTTGCTGGACAGGGGAAAGAGAAGGAACTGAACCAGCTCAGCAAAGAATGCCTGGCAAATTTGTTTTCAAGTCTAATAAAGAACAAAGATTTCCAATTGCAAATTTTACAAGCTTCTGAGCACAGGAACAGAAGCAGTGAAGAACATAGCACTTTTCACACTTCGGGGACTAGCAGAAAAATAAGAAATTTAAGGTCTGGTAAAGTCAATGTGCATGTGTCTAGTGTGCTTTTCTTTTCTCTGTCAATCTACATGAAGGGACATTTGAGGCCCCAAACTCTCTTTGGGCCCAATTAGGCAGCGGTAATTTACTTGCTGCCACTGCTGTCACTTTAATTCTGATGCTCTTCTGAATAAATTCCTTAAAAAAAGGGCAGTGATTATTTACCCAAGCCTGAAATTTTTATAGCTCTTGCTTTATGACAAAATAATCAAAAGTCAAACTCTGCCTGACTCGGCACTCCACATAGTTACATACTAAAATACACATGCACGTACGTAGATTAGAAACACTTATCAGTGAAGAGGTCCAGGCACCCTGCTGGACTCTGGCAAGGCCAGAAACCGTGACAAGAGGGGGGTATCTTCCCCTGGGACTGACACATCATTTTCCCTGCTCAGTGCTGCAAGAGGACACTGGCCAGAAGAAGTAGTAAATACTGGGAGAAAAAGTCCTTCCTGCTCCTACTTTTGCTGAACATGTTTGTAATGGACAACTCCTGCAGGTACTGAGGATGGTAGCAACCTGTGACTTTGGCATTTGCTTTTCAGGCAGGGAAAGTGAATCCTATTTCCATTAACTTATTGGTGCCAGTTTTCAGAACTGAGCACCCTCATGAGACATCTAGGACCATATTTTGAGTACGGCCTGGGCTGATAATTTGTCATCTCAGATTGCTCTTATTTACTGATATGTCCCCCCATTGCAGTGGATCTGGGCACTTCACAGCTGTGTCAGTGTGGTCTTCCTGAAAGAACCCAGCAAAATGAAATCTTGCTCATTTTCCAAGGAGGCACTGGGATGAAGCGGTTCTGGATACACAACAGTTGACAGCTATGGGACGCTCACAACCCACTTCCCCGTCCCTGTGGCTGCCTGCACCACTGTGCATGCTCTCAGATGTGAGATGCTCCAGCTGGCACTTGCATGCTCCTGCTGTGTTCATGTTCCCATGCAGCAAAGTTACCTGTGCTGGAGGGGAACAGAAGGGTCCTATGCCAACTTCTAAGCAAGATGTCTAACTACGGTGTTGTCTTTCCTCTCCTGAGTCCCGCCTCTGCACGCTAATGTTCTTGGAAACCCAGGTCCTTAAGCCCTGTGTACGAAACAGTGCGCTCTCTACGCACCACGAACAGACAGGATGATTAAACAGTGGATGAGCTGCAGTCATGGTAACACATCGTATATAAAGGGCAGAAAGAGAAACCTGTCAGACATAAAAGGAAATACTTCCCAAGTGGCTTTTATTAACTGAAAGTGCCAACAAGGTTTTAAACGGAGTGACCTCACACTGATGCCTTTGCTGCAGCCTTTCATGTCGGCTGACATTGTCCTGGAGACATCTTTTAGGTGTCTAGTCATACCACAGGGACACTGGAATTAGGTTATTCAGGATGTTCCCAATTATCTCCATTACTCTTTTTCTCTACCATTAGGGCAGCTCTGGGAGCCCTACAAAAATAGAACCAGAAAAAAAAATAATTGGCATCAAATTAACCACAGAAGATGCAGCTTTGTCCTTGAAGATGACCAATGAGAGATTTCTGTTTTAACATTGTGTTTTGATTTCCTCACATATCTGTCCCACTTATCTTGTCCAGCTATCTAAATAAAAGATGCAAACAAACAGTCAAGGAAAGCTTTTTTCTTTGGGATACACAATACCTTCTAGTCTGCTTTGGCTACTTTTCTCATGTGATACACATCTCATGTTATTGGAGATGACCTTCTACTCCCTGTGCTGCAGGGGGTTTAAAGTCTAGGCCTGAATGTGGGATCCCTCTCTATTATGAATACTCCTGGATATGCCACCATGTGAATTTTGTAAAGTTTGGAAGTTTTTGTAAGGTTTGTCTTTGCTTTTCTGGGATTGGGCAGCACATATGGTTTATGTCAGCATTTGTAAGGTTATCGCAAAGGTTATCTTGACTAAATTATAGCCCTTTGTTTATCCACGTGGTTAGGTATGGTGCAAACAGCTGCACTGTCAGTAAAATCTTTCTGCTGCCCTCAACCCTGACCTGGAGGTACCAGACTCTGAGAGGTTACATGGCTCCATATGAAAGTAGCTTTGAAGGGGCTGTGAATTAAAGCTGACACTTTACCTGAAATACCTGCCCCCAAATTAGCTGTGAAAAATCAGGTAACCAACAGAAGATGCCAGCATGTCTTTGTCTAGCGGCTCACTGTGGTCAGTGAAGCTTCTCCTTGCCCTAAGAACTTACGTGTGACCTGTCCCAAAGATAAGAGAAACTGCAGTTGAAAGGGGATAACTGGGAGTACTCCAGGAGGGTTGGCAGGAAAAAAGCTGTTCTGCAACATATGAACACAATCTGGGCCTCTTGACAGCTAGGGACTCTACTCCAGCAGTCCTGAAATCACGCTGCAATGGATGGTATTTTATTCTCTTGCTACAAAATACCTGCCATCCCTTCTCTTTGTTCTCCTTCTCTGTCCACACCTGAGTGTGAAATAGGGAAGTCCATGCTTGCAAACAACCACATTTAACATCCTCTTCCTTTACATGCATTCTGTCAAAGTTGGGGCATTTGTGATCCACCTGAGGCAGAACTGCTGTTTGTTCTTGCTTCTTCTCAAATCGCCCTAGAATTGCCTGTTAAAATAATTATTAGCCCCTCTCTTCCTGACCCACTGCTGATCACCCTCCATTTTGCAGGAAGAATTCAGTTTCAGATCCAAAATTTTTGACTCGCACTTGCTCTTTCACTCTATTTATGAGACTTTGTTCTGCTCCTTCTGTGCCAGTGTGCCTCAAGCATAAAAGCACTGAAATAAAGTGGTGCTAATCTGATGTGCATCCGAAATCTGGCTTGCTGCTTATGTGCGCATGTGCCTGTCCATACGTACGCCTGAGCATGTGCACGTATGTGTGTAATCTAGTCGAAAAGAGGTTCTAATTAGAGCTAACCAAATACTGGAAGCAATTTTTCTTTGAATAAATTATTCAATGCATTTTGTCTATGTTCATCTCATAAATTATTCAATGAATAGTATTTGAATGGCGCTAGAGCTGGTAGGCTTCTGCAGAAATGATTAGTCAAATAGCATATTCAAGTAAAGAAGATCAACATTTGCTAAATAATGTATTTGACAAATAATATTCATCCAGCCCTAGTTCTAATTGATCCGATGAGAAATGCAGACAGCACATGACACTCATGGATAGCTTGGCAAGAGCTTGGGGAGCTGATCCTTTCCGCGCTTCCTCCTTCTCCCCTGAAAAAAATAAATGTCCAGAATTTCTTGTTGTCATCAACGTGTGAGACCCAGCTGAGCACACACCGCACGCACCTGGCTTGCTGGCACAGCCCACACATGCGTGCCCTTTCCCAGCCGAGTCCTGGGCAAGGTGACAGCCTCTGGGCGAGTGTCCTATGGCTAGCGTCAGATATCCAGGCCTCTGTGGTAGGCTGCTGAAACAAGCCAGTCAGCTTCCAAGCTTGCAGACTCCTCACTTACTTTCTTGTATGTAGCTAGTGTCCAGCGTGTGGGCAAAAGCTCTACCAACACAGAAGCCTGGTGCTTTTGCTGCTACTTTGTCCTTAAATTATGTGGAGTCAAGGCCTGTTGTCTTGAACTAGCATAAAAGGAAGAAAAAAAAAAACAGAAAAAAACCTCATTGACTAGACTGAAAAGTTACAGGCATACATATTGGAAAATGAGGAAAATCTTATTTGCTTCAGGAGCCTATTTCAGAAACATGAATTAATATAGTTTCTGTGGTAATTTTATGCCAGATGTTATGGAGACATGCTACATCTTTGTTAAATTTGAAGTTTGATTTTTTTTTCCTTTCACCATCCCCACTTCTTTCTTTTTATGAAAATAAACCTCAAACAGATCCAAACTCCTCCTTTCCACATGACATTTCTTTCTGTGCAGCCTTTAATCAGAAAAGAACTGTTTTTCTTGGAAATGTCGAGCTAAGCCTTTGAAAAAATGAGATGTCATTGGCTGTGTGAAATGTCTTCCTTCTTTTTCAAAGCCAAACCTCAAGAATATCTTGTTTAGAAACTTCACATCTGCTTTATTTAACAATATACAGGGCCATACAATTAAAATTAGATTTGTATAGTATTTTGATGGTACTATTATAGATAGAAAAACATAAGTCATCTAAAAGATGAATGCAAAGTGCCAGACACTTTGTGTAGTAGCTTATATTTCTGAAATAGGTTCACTGGCTCCAATAGTACTTTTGTAGACTCGGGTAGTACTCATCGTGGCTTCCCATGTCAGGATCAATCCCACTCTTTCTAACCATTGCACACAGTTATACATGCATTTTGTATACACTTATATACACATGACAGCTCAGCAGCCCACGAATGTTTAAAATTCTTTTGACTTTATTTATAGGGAAAGTGGGAATTTTCAAGGCCAGGCCCTTTCTGTGTTTACTGTCGTACAAAAACGGACACGAATGGCAGGCAGATGCTTAAGCGCAGAAGTTGACCAAATAAAAACACATACGCTGATTTCCCAGTTGGTGAAGAGGATTTGCTGGATTTTTCCATCTCCATCTGCAAGCCGAGTGTTGTCCCCTCACAGTAACCCCAGCCTGGCTCAAGCCTCTTTGGCAGTCTGAGCCAGGGTGGATTTTGCCATCCCCAGTGGTGAGGGCTGCAGGCCACCAGTGCCATCACTGCTATTCAGCCATAAGCCAAACCAGTTTTGGTCTGAAGTCACTGCAGTTACTCATGAGGAAAGCAAGCAGAAAAGTGGTTTTGCAGCTAAAATTAGGTTGTAATCAATTTTATGCAGCATTAATCACTCTTGTAAATAAGCCCCTCCAGCCACATTTAAATCAAGCTCTAAGGCCTGAACCAGCACAACAAAAGGCTCCATAAAATCAGTCCGAGTTATCCCCCCCATAGTGACTAATTACGTTAATTAATTCAAAGACTGATTAAACTAAAAATTATGCTGAAACAGAATCATCTCCCTTAGTCTTCAGAAATGCTGTTTTTATAAATAAGGAATGAATTGTTTACTGCCATGGAAATTTGGGGTTTGTACATGCATTGGGTTTTTTTAATTTCATCTAAAATTTGATTACCTCATTTCTGATTTCATAACAAAACCTTTGGGCTCAGGGTTTGCCCATCGCACGTGGTGATAAATGTTGGTTTATTCCTGAAATAGCACATAGCTGCCCTGGCCTTTCCTCACAGGAGTGACCTAACAGAAATTGTTTGAAATGGTGAGCACCAGAAATGACTCTGAGCAAAACGCTCAAGCCTGAAATTCCCCACGGTTTCGGAAAGCTTGGCTAAGGCTTCTTGACTGTTGAGGCTTGGTCATCCAAACTAAAAATAAACACCCTCATCTACCGCAGCACTACGGAACCATTTTTAACTCCCTCCAATGGAAATTAAGAAACTTGTTGTTTGGCTGTTGCCAAGGAGTCATCTGCGATGCTCTTACAAGCCAGGCTAATGCAGCTTTACATTGTTTCCCCTTGAAATGTAGAGAGGCCTCACTGGCAGGGCCCTTGTGAGAAGCCAGGAGCCAGGTGCACCCCTCAGCTGGGGCTGATTTCAGCAGTCAAAACCAGAGGGAGCAGGGCAGCTTCACAGCAGGGACACTGCTGTCAGGCCTGACCCATGCTGCTGCTGCTGCTGGTTAGGGACCAGAAGAATAAAACTCATGAAGCCATAGCAAGAAAAGGGATCACGCTCTCCATTAGGGCATTGCAGACTGGGCAGGCCTGCCAGCAGCACCACTGGCAGCATCGCCATTGCAGCATGGCTCTGGGGGCCGGTTTGTCACCCCACTAACCTGCCTGTGGGGAAGCAGTGCTCCTCCTGGGTGGAGTGCCATGATGATAATTACTGTTATCAACTGTCATTATAAAGAAATAAACTCATCTTCCAGGCAGGTTACACGGCTTCACCCAGCTCACAGCCCACAAGCCCATCTCAGCCCCACAGGGCCATCAGCCCCTGCCCCAGTGACAATGATGGAGGGCCAGTCTCCAGCTCCTCACAGACCTGCCCTGCTTGGCCATGGACCTTGGCCTGTTCCCATCCCCAGGGAGGTGCCTGGTGCCTCGGGCTGGGTCTGTCCTGGTGCCCCTGGGGGCCTGCTCCTGGCTGGGCCCTGGCTGCCAGGCCTGTCCTGATGGACCCCCATGGGGCGCACTCTCAGCCCCTCAGGGCCTTAACAGCCCTAGAGAGAAAACATCCCTTATTTGAGCATTGCCACATGGCACAGCCTTATTTTGGTAGACAAGAGAGGTTTGTTCCTCTCGACAGAGGTGGCAAGTTGTTTCCAGCCCACAGGTGATTGGGCATTAGCAGGAGGTATAACCAAAAATGACAGACCTGTATTTTGAGCTAGACTTAACTGTTGTGGATAATCTAGGCTCAGTCAAGAGAAATTAAAATACTAAAATTAAAAATTTTACTGCAGTGTAAAATTATTCAACATTAAACTATACTAACATAGTAAGCAATATAGTAACTAAATAACAAAAATAATTGTTTTAGTAATCAGTGACTGATGTGGTTTATATCTGCTGTAGTTCTGTAACCAGAACAAGTATTATTTTCAGTCCTGACTCCCTGTGTCTGAATACACTCACATTTTAAAACCCAGAAGATGCTAACCACCTCAAATGCTGGATCAGATGTGCCATGAAAGTAATACATAAGAGTATTCTTCACTCTCTGGTGTTTAATAAGTGGAAAAAAGGGAGAGAGACTGCAAGAAATAGTAACTGAGAGGCATGAAATGTAGGAAACTGCTTAGGGAAACTGAAGATACCAGGAAAAAAAGAGAATTAAGAACAAAAAATTTGTTTTTAGAGAAAGAAAAGAACCTCTGGTGATGGGATATGTGATTAGGTGGGGATGAGGGAATTGTCAGTGATGGGAGAAGGCGGATATGTTGGATAAATATTTCTGTTTTGCAGTTGGAAACAAATAATTTATATCCTAGTTTAAAATTAGGGTGGAAAATACTTTCCACCAGTGAGCAGGGTGACTGTTGAATAACCTTTGAGAGAGAAAAATATTTACATCTGTACCTCCAGAGAAGTTTCGGTCCAGGGCTGTAATGGATGTGGCTATGGGGATCATGAGCCCACTGGTACTAATGCTGAGCATTTTCTGGACTCTGGAAGTCCCCCAGGAAACTGGGCAAAGGTTAATTTTATGCCAGTAATTCCAAAAAGGGGAGCAGATGAGTTTGGTTTCTCTGTGCTGGTTAGTCTGACATCAGTCTGGAGTGAAATAATGGAAAAGCTGATACGTGATTCAGCTGATAAGAACAGAGGAAGGAGGGGGGTGTAATTCATACCAATCAACATGTGGGAAACCCAAACGGGAAAAGTGTATGCTTTTAGTGTCCATGCTCTAAAATTCATGCTGAAAAAATTGGAGGTTGGAGAAAGCAGTCCCAAAATGATTCACATGCTGGAGGAGATTACTTGCAGGGAGAAACTTGGAGGTTAGCTTGTCAGAAACGAGGCGGAGTGGTGCCTGAATTAAAATTTATAAGTTACTACACAGGGATAAAATGGCAGACCATAAAGGGTTACTTAACCTGGCAAAGCAAGATGAAATGAGAAACAATGGCTGCAAATCAAAGCCAAATCAATGCACCCGACAGAAGGCTCACATTTTTAGCAGAGAAGATGATTAATGAATGTGATGGATTCTCCATGTTTTGATGGCTCCAGATCAAGACTGAACTGCCTTTTGAATACACAAGCTCTTGGGTTCGGTGCAGGGAAAAGTGGTTAAAATTAAACGACCTGTGATATATATGCAAGGTGTTAGACCGAACGGTCTGATAGTCCCTTCTGGCCATAAATTGTAGGCAACGTAAACCCAAAAGATATATCTGGTCCTGTGTGGTTTTTATAGATAAGTACCTTAATATTTTTCTTTTTTATTTCCCATGAAAATAAAGACTGCAGGGGTGTGCAGTGCTCCCAGCTGGGTGGGTCATTGTGGGCAGGAAGGTGTGTGCCAAGGCACCTCACTCACGGTGTGTCCCTTCACACATGCCACCCATGTGCAAGAGGGTCCATCTCTGCAGGCATAGGAGGCCTGACGCCGCATATTTTGCAGTGTTTATATGCACACTAAGCCCCTTGCCTAAGCTCCCTCCAGGGAGCAATTAATTGACAAAATACTGAATCCAGTCCATAATCCCTGTGGGTGTCCTGGGAAGGAAGGACAGCTAGGGACAGGATTCAGTTTGATTAAGATGTCATAGCAGGCCCTTTTGCACGCAAGAATCTCCTTATCCATTGCAACCTCTTCTCTGGATAAGAAATGTTTTAAAGACACTGTAGAAGTTGCACTGCAGTATAAGAATCTGCCCCTATATCAAGCCAAAAGCATCTCAGAAACCTTGATGCCGTGGCGATCCATCAGGCACTTCTTTTGGCAGTAGAAAAAGGGAAGCAGAGGGAGGAATCACCCCCATGCATCACGCTCTACCATGCAGAGGGAGAGCAGATGATGGCAAAGGACAACACAGCCCCAACATGCCAGATTCTGATGGGCATTTTGCAGTCCGAAAGACCCGAGTGATTTGGATGGAGCTGCAGCAGGCACTGGATGTAAACATAGTCCCTGGATATCACAGTCGCTCAGGCTTGCAGGTAGGGTAATGCTCAGCATCCTGTTCTGACAGTGTGTTATCACGATTTGTCTGCTCCCATCTAAGAGGCTAAAAAAAAAAACGCTTTAATGGGTTTCTCAGACGTTCTGCCCCCCCCAAAAAAAGAAAAAAGTTTCACTGCAAACTCACGTTTTCTGTTGCACAGCTCTGTGAAATACTGCGCGTGGTAAAAAGTGCCTGATAGGGAAGATTATGTGAAATGAGTATTTGAGCAGAGCTGACTAATTCCTTCAATTGACAGTTGATAGGAGAGGTTAACTGCAAAAAGGTTTGATGTACGTAAAGCCAAGTGCTCTGTCCTTTGCAGTTTGCTGTTGCTCCTGCAGTAGTATGATTTTTTTCCACTCTAACCCTGTGCTCTGTTTTTTGCTTGTGTGCAAGACGTTTTCCTCAGCCTGAGTTCTCCGCCTTTCTGAATCTCTTTAATATCACTTTACAAATCACATTCAGGGCTTCTTTCAGGTACAGTGTAACAAATATAATTTATTACTATTCTACAGTGCTAGGTACTGTACAAACACATATCGAACTAGTAGGAATATTCTTACGAGATTTTCTCAGTCATATTCCAGCTACAATGCTAGAGGCAAGAAGCAGATTTTATGGAGAGAAACAACCATCTCACAGGCTATTTTTCTTATTCTTCTCCCCAGATCCACTCTTTTTTGCACTTCTTGCAGCCATTTACACCTGACTGAAGAGAAAGTGAAGTAAGTGTAAAATGCCACCCACCTTGCACAAATGGAAATGGCTGACTAACGGAGAAGGTGGTGAAGGAATCGGGCCACAGGGAGGGAAGTATCGCCCATGTATAGTTAATCTGAAGAGCTGTGCACCGATGTGCAGATGTGAAAGTGCTAGCAAAGGCTTCTGGAGGAACAGCTATTGAGACTGCAGGGCTCAATCTGGGCTCATGCAATTACGAACTGCCTCATTTCAGCTCTGTTTTACTAGCTTTCACGAGTTTCATGAAATCTCAGCCTGGAAGGACAACTGTGATTTTATTATTATTTAACCACTATATTATTCTTTTTCCCAGCTATTTTGATTCTAAGCATGAAAATTATGTTTGAGTTACACTTTCAGGTTCTGTGTCCTGTGAAGTTTCTCAGTTTTGATCCAAAGATGCAAACTGACCAACTCACGATGCTTACTGGTATTATACTCGGTGATCCTTGTTCTTAAGAGCAAAATCTTCTTTTATTTCATATTGTGATCTTTGCAGTTTCCCAGGTTCCAGCAATCAGATTTTGTTAGGGCTTTGTTGGCTTCATTTAAGAATTATCCCCACTGCAGTCTGAGGTGTTATTGGAGCCTAAAACTAGTGTAATTCAGTAGTAAATTATGCCTGTGAAGCAAGAAAGGATATGTCTATCTCCCTGATATTGTTTTCCTCTGTCACTCACATGCCACTTTAATGTTCCCTTCGCATATTGTTCAGATATCGCCATGTTGTTACAACATCACACTATTTATGCTAGAGGGAAGAATAAGATAGTGCACCCGTTTTATAACTTGTTTAATTCTTCGTTGAAGAGTTTGACATAATTGGGAATGACTGCGGATCTGTTGTTATAATTAGAATTTGGTCTTTAGCCCTAGGCTTTTCCCCTTCAGGGGGGTTGATTGGAGGCCTGGGAGGCCTCACATCTCAGCATGCTATTTCCTGAAGCCTCTTTCATCCCTACTGCTAAGTGTATACTGAGTGACTTGGAGGGTAAAGAATGAAGCTGTACAGGCTCTGCAGAAGCAGAGTAAATAAGTGATTTGTGCAGAGGTAGAGATAGACTAAACCAAGCTTTCCACAGGCAGTGGTACAGCCAGGATTTTCTTTCAAAAAGTGGCACCAGCCTCTTCTGCTGAACATTGTGGTAAACCTCTGGTTAGTACCTACTGGGCAAATATGATGGGAACAAGAGAGGGAGGTGAGGAAAACAGAAAATATTATGAGGAAGACACAGCCTTTTGGTGTCTGGGGGGAGGAGAGCTTTCAGCGTGTGTGAAGGATTTCTCAGACTCATTTTTCTAGGGTTGGCCAGAGCAAATACGTGTTGGCCAAAGTGCTGCCAGAATTACTACCAGCACTTTAGGGTCAGCTGCACCTGGACTGCATGAGAGAAACAAGGGGAGAAGGCTGTAGCGTAGCCATGGTACCATCTCCAGGGCACATTATCAGGAACATCGCTGCTGCATTTCCCCTGGTTAGTCCCCTCTTATAGCAACAGGGCTTTTTGCACCACAGCTGAACTTGAGAAACCATCTTTTTATAGAGTCTTGTTTTGGGCTGGGAGACACTGAGGCGAATTCTCAGCTGCTGTAAATTAGCACCGCTGCACGGTCTTCCGTTACGCCAGCTGGGGCCTAGGCCCTTATCAGAGTTTATTTACAGAAACGGGCACGATCTTTGAGAGCAGTCACACTGCTGGAGTAGGCAGGGGAGTGAGAAAAGATGTGGCTGGCAATGTGTCTCTTCACTGCAGAAGTACACACAGGTAGTTCAGGTACCCATCAGTCATCTCTGAATCCTCAGGTACCTCTGCATGCCATCATCAGAAACACACAGCTGCAAACCACATTTGTCCCAGGGGCTTCAGTGGGTCCAAATGCTATTGTGAGTGTGCACAGCAAGTTCCTTGCAGTGGGACACGCATGCCTATGTGCTTGCAACACAGGCTTATGCACATGCGCGCCCAGTTTCAGATACTCACCCAACCTGGATCTGCAAAGCCTCTCAGCTTCACAGAAATTAGAGAGCAGAAGCATTTACAATCGGCTCTCTAAGATGTCTTGGTACAGAACAAAACTTCTTCAGGCTCTTCAAAACATTTTCTGGCTGAATACATCACCCCTTCTCTGCTCCTCTTCTTTCCTCTTGCACAAATGCTTGCATAACTTTTTTAGCGATTTTGCCATAAAAATCCCACCACTGCTCCCTGGGAAGTCTAGACTCTGCAGAGTTGGAATGCGCCTTATTGATCTGTCAAGCTATTGTATCTGGCCATTAGATTCACGTGTACTCTTCTGAGATTAGCCAAATCACTCTGCAAACTGTTAATAGGCAATTTCACAGTCTGAGCTGTCCAAAGATAACAAGAAAAGTTCAGAAAACAGGACTGAGGTAACTGATCTTTGGCTGCTGAGGGCTTGTAAAACTTTCAAAATGGGCTAAGATAGAAGCTAATAAGTGAAGAGCAGGGGCAGCCCAGATCTCTCAGGATATAGTCCTTTTACACCTATTCTGTTGATTACATGTCACTCACTGCAATAACCTGGTATTATTTGCTTGGCCTTTGCTCTTTGGCCAAAGGAGGGGGTAAGTCTGTCAGGAACTGTCCTGTACCTCCACGTGAAATTTCTGGGTAAAGATGCATGAGGAGCTGCAGGGCTGAGCAAAATAGCTTCACTTCCTGTGGTGAAGCCTGGAGGCTGAATTTCAGGGAATGACTGACATTTCCAGCAGCTCGCTGGGATCTCTGGGGATCCCTGGAAGCAAAAGTGTGCTGAGCCATATGCTTCTGCAGGAAGCCGCCCAGGTCATGGTCTGTTAAAGAGAGAAGCATTGTCCATTGTGATTACCTATGCTCTCAGCTGCACTTTGGAAACAGCAGGAGTGAAAATGTCAAACCTGAGCGCTGATGGGGAAACAGATGCCTCGCCCCATTTAAATATGAGTTCATGGTCCCTTTGGGAGAGCAATACGTGAATCTCTGAGCAACACGCATCCAGACATAGACGCTGAAGTAAGATCTTGTTCTCTGCAGAGGACTCTGAGCAGGACTTCCTGAAGACAGCAAGGAGCAGTAGAAACCCCAGCCTGTCTGGGATAGGCACCCCGTGAATGCCGCCAGCACTGAGAACCAAAGAGTTTCTGCCTGGGTTTTGCAGCTGGTTTGGTGCCACTCTGCCAGGAATGGGAGTGCCCGAGCTACCTAATTTCACTCCAGCTGAGAATGCGTGTACGAAATACAGTGATGCCTCTCAGACATACCCCACTGCGTGCCTGGGTGCTGCGGTACCCATGCTGCTAATTTCTCCTCTGGGGTCAAATGGGTAGCAAACACCCTTGCTTACGACACAGATTCATAGTTCCAAGGAATTTGCCAAGCCTAAAATGAAGTCCAGGGTCACATAGCTCCATCTACCCTTTTATTCTCCAGGGAAGTCTTTTTGCCTCTAACTGTCATTGCCTCTAGAGCTGCCAAAACATATTTCTTGGCAAGGCTTGGATCTTCCCACCAAAAGGTCGTAAGAATCTTTTTGTAAGAATAAAGGGAGGCACAAACTCCCCAATTCCTTGGCAAATAAACAGGTCTCCCTCAGAGACTTATTCATCCTAAGGCTAGAAAGGAAGGCAAAGAAAAAGCTGTGAAATATATTTTTTCCCCAGCTTCAGGACAATTTGACTCCCAGGTCTCCTTTCCTCAATAACAAATCTCAGAGGAGTGGCTAAAGCTAAGGAGAAGGTTGTCTTAGTTGCAGGACAGCCCCTACGTTGTCCTGTCTTGTGTATCTTGTTCATGCTCTTGGGGTCAAGCTGACCTCTGCAAATGCCCCTTTAGGTCAAATGGGGAGGTACCGCTGGATGTTGGATTCTTCCTCATTCTCTTTGTAATGTGAGGCCTGGCCAATTTCGAAAGCTCAGCTGGGAATTTACAGTGGGGTCTGAGGACGCTGAGGGTGCCTGCGATCGCTACTGCTCTCTTCCTGTGGCACACAAAAGCTGTGGCTTTTGTTCTTTGCTGTTGGTCTAGAGCACATTACAGAGCTCCAGGGAGCATTTTGTGGCCACAGGCTGGGAGGTGTATGCTCTGGAGACCTGTCTGCACTAACCATCTGTCTGTGGTGGTGGTAGACTGAGCTTGTCCTGAGACCCTCCTAATTCCAGCGTTGTTGTCTGGCATGACTCTTAGTGCAGTGCAGACCACAGTACTTCACCCAGTAATCCCCACCAGAAGGAACCATACAGAGCCCCAGTATAAGGACTGCAACTGAGGGCTTCCTTGCACTAGGTATTTTAGCTCCTTCCCTTACACATTAGGAGATGAGAACAGCAGGGTGATGGAGATCAGCCTCTCTCCCAGTGCCTGCAGGAAAGAAAGCTAAAAGCAAGGCTTCCCTGGGGCAAGGGGAGAGGGCTGGGCTGTGCCAGGGGGTCCCCTTACAGAGGACTGGTGGGGCTGTTTGGTATAGCTGACCCTAAATATTGCATGTGGGATCCCAGACAGGTTATTTACACCATCACTGCATGCACATCTTCTGGGACTTTGGCAGGCCAGCTGCTGAAGCATGATTTTCCCACCTGCTGGGAGCTCTGTGGAGTCACTGACTTCTGCGTGGGGCACAGAAGCCTGTGGTGGGTGGTGTAAATTTTGCTCCCACCAGTTCAGCTGTACTTCCTCTAGCCTCCTCATATCTAGCCTTCCCCCGGAACTAAGGGCTTAGAAACAGGGGCAGATGAATCCCTGCCAAGCAGAGGTCCAGCAAGTGCTATTTAATGCCTCACTATACCCACCATAGGCTTCCTTCCTCCTCTGCCCTTCAGTTCCTGTTCCCTGTGAAGACACGGAGGCTATGCCGGCTGCCCATTCCACACAGCTCGTCCCTGCATCCCTCTTGCATGTATTGGCAGGATCTGCCATCCACCCTCTGGCAGCTTCCCCTTGTGGGCAGCAGAAGGGTAAAGGAGCAGCACGTAGCGATGTTCAGACAGGAACTGGCAACAGCAAAATGCAGGGGAATTCAGAATTGGAGGGCTGCAGCTCTGATCTTGAGTCTCCCTAGCAGGTGTTGCTGCATTAACAGGAACCTGCTATTTTTAGAGTTACTTTTTCATTTCTTGTGTTGTTTGATTTCCAGCCTAGCACTGCCACTGCGAAGTAAGACCACAGGCTGGGGGGCTCCTGATGAAAATCAGGAATTGTCCTCAGAGCAGCCATGAACTGTATCTTCAGCTAGCATCTGTCGCTGGCTTGTCACAGTTACACCAGTGGGCACTCTTGGCCAGCAACCAGGGTCTGAGCCCATGATATGGGGCTGGGAATTAAGGGCTGCCTATTTTGTTGGAGAGACAGTTGAGACTGCAGCCAGGAGTGACTCCTACATGCCTAGGCACCTGGTGCAAGGTTGAGGTGGCAAAGGACACCCTCGCCCTCAGCCTGTTGTTGGATGAGGCTTGATTGAACCGAAGGATCAAAACCAGCTGAGTCACATTAGCATAAAATAGTCAACTGTGTATGAGAGGACAGGAAACTTTGCCAACGGTTGTGTGAACAGAGGATAGGTAAGAATAGGGAGAAAGAACAGAAGCAAAAGGCTGAATTTCTTTTTTTCAGATTTGAGCCCTCAGATGTCTTTGTGTGACTCCAACTGTCTTTGGTGGAAGTGATAGGTGTGGTTTTTGTGAGAAAAAATTGCATCATTCTGCATTGTCTGAAGTAGCCTAAAGTAAAGGCTGGGAAAAGTTTACCATTGTCCAGATGGTTGAAGAGGGACATGTACTTATACAGATTTTAGGATGAGGCCTTATTCTGCAGAAGCAAGATCTGTTCATGCTTAGCCCAAGGGTATTTGAGAGTCAGTGTGTTACTTCACATATCTGCTTTTGTGAGAACAGATAATTTCACTACCTGCCCTTTCAGGGAAGGTGCTGGAGTTATGGTGATCCATTGTCCTCTCTCTGATGGTGATCCCTGTCCTCTCCATTGGAGTTGGAGACACCAATGCTACTGACATGGGCTGAGAACCAAGGGCGCACTGGTTTATCCACACAGCTTTGGTCAGGCAAGGTTTGTGCAAAGAAAAATGGATCTTGGGACTTGCTAGACCAGCCAGTGCAAAAGTGTGAGAGAAGACACTTTGGAGATGGGAGCCTGGGCCCCTGCCAGCACCTCATATCTCTTACAGGGACATGGATACTCCATGGACCCTACACCTCCTTTCCTGCATAAGCAGAAAGGACAGCTAGCCACACACCCAGACGTACCTGCTTCCTCTGGTTCTGCTTGGACTCTGTCTCCATGTGTGACCTGGTGGTGGTCAGGAAACTAGTGCTCCTCATTCCCTCTGCAGACATTTTCATTGTCTCTTATAGAACCATTGCTTGGTAAAACCCTCTGGAAAATGGAGATGCCAAAATAGAGAGGTGTGTACCCGTGTGCTGCCGAAGTACAAATGGCATCCCAGTGACACACTGTATTTTGCTGATTTTCTTTCTGGAGTGGTTGCAGATGCTGCAAAACAGGAAGATGCTCTCTTTGGGGAGCTGCCTACAAATGCTGGGAAGCAGAGTGGGAGGCAGGATGCTGCCCAATCAACCCTTGATACCAGCCCATGGTGCACCTAGATGTAAACACTGGATGTGTCCTCTGGTTAATTCAATAAAAACACTATTGTGTGCTCTCCTGTGATTCACATCAAATCCAGGAGACTGGGCAAACCACAGGTCTGGAATTAATAACTGTGGATCCCCCACCTTGGAAGGCTGCATAATAGTGGTACCTCGGGGACCCTGACAGCTTTGAGGAATCATTGTGTGATGGCTGTGTTCGCAGTAAAAGGATTAGCTGTAATTAAATGGCACTAGATTTATTAATTAAATGGTTCTGTTCATATGATCCTTTCACTGCTTTGGGGCAGGATTTTCAAAAGTGCTCAGCCTTGCCCTAACTCTGCTCTCACAAAAGGTAGTCTGGAGTTGTACCAGCACCTTCAATCAGAGCAAAAGCCTTTGAGAACTTGCCTTCAGTCTGAAACCCTTCAGCTGCTATGATGGGAAAATGCAGTGGATCTTAGATCCCGATGCAATCCATGGGATATTTGCAGCTGCACAGGCTCTAAGTGCTCTCCCTGCATGAAGTCAGCTGCAGGACACAGCTAGACAGGAGATCCCTGGGAAACAGCAGAGGTGTACGGGAGGATGGAGGTTTCCGTAGCTGGGCTGCTTCCCAGGAAGCCAGTGCTACAGGAAGGGGGCATGGGAGTGACGCTCCAGCTTTAAGATGTGCTGCATGAAAAGTGTGCCAGGGTGTGTATGACATTAAAGATTTCTTTATGCCTGCATCCTGTCCCTCTTCCAGCTTGCTTAATTCTGTCCTGCCTTTTCGAAATGTCACCTGCCATCTCAGTCTATGCACAGTCCTTCCTCACTTCCTATCCCAAATTGTTCCAGAGCTTTGCTATCCCCCGGAAAAGCGACACTGCAGTTTGTTCCAAAGAAGTGGAGGACCTTTCTTCCCTATCATTTCTTCCATGATCAAAAGGTCAAAGCTATCAGTGCTGTGCCTGGGTAGGAGGGACAGTTGTGAGTTGAGTCAGCTGGCAGGCGCGTATGGCGCAGCGTGTCCTATAGATCCTCTATTGTCTCGGGAGGGCAGTGAAATCCAGCCCAGCAACCTTCACCCTGATGTAGCTTTTCCAGTGCCGCTGATATTTAAGACAAATGATTATTATTTCAGAAAAGAGAAGGTGATCTCTGCTCCCTCCGTTTATAAGGAAGGCTGACATTCAAAAGCCAGAGGTGACTGGGAATTGTTCCTGAACTGGGAGTGGTTTTTCAAAATTAGGGCTGAATTATTTTCTGCCCTGCCTGCCATGTCATGGCACCCCAATGAATTCAGTGTTTTTCAGGGTCGAATCTGGCCTGACAGCCTTCCCACAAAAGCTATGGAGAAAACAGAGCTGCCTCTTTTTTAAAGACTGTCTCACAATGTAGGGTCTTGATGAAGTTAACAGCTGGCAAATGCAGAACGTGGAAAAGGAAATACTGCTTCAGGCAGCGCTGTCATTGTAACCCTTGGAATTCAGGGCTGCAGGAGGCTCTTGCAGCTAGATATTTTTTCAAGGACAGCAGCCCAACAAATGTGACAGTCGGTAACAAAAGCTCAGAGAGGAAAGCAAGAGCCAGCAGGGGACAGGGAGGAATTGCCTTCCACGCATGGCACTGGATGACTGGCCGGGTGATCTGGGAGGT